>NC_133318.1:10533051-10533913 GCF_012295235.1 Primulina huaijiensis
CTTGATTATTTGAATTATCATCCACGTTTAAATTATTTTCAGATATTCGAGAAAGTGTACCTTTTTTTTACAACTTCAAATACTCATACAAGTAAAAACAACACAATACTTATAAATAAAATATAAATAACAAATATAAACTTAATTTATACCTCCCCAGCAAAGGCGTCAAAAACTTTGTACTACTTAAATTATAATTCACCCAAGTGTAGGTTGTGTGCAAGAAATATATTTCGTAAGTACAATATCGATCCACGGAGAGGTTATTTTAAATTTAAATTTATTAATTTATAAATTACCAAATGCAAGAATGAAGTTTACAAATTATAAATTTTTTCAAGGCTCAAGAATTTATTCTTGGTTTATGTAATATTGTTTAACTAAAAGTAAAACAAAGGAAACCACCATTAACAAGGGTTCCAAGAAAATTAAATATTTAAACACGCACATAATATAATATAGTTCCCACTATAGAAAATAAAAAATTAACCGATATTTAATAATGGTACCTATGATTATATATATAACTATATAAATATATAATTGTATAAAGTAAATGTTAAATTAAATCATTATATTTCATTTAGAACAACCGGCAGAGCCACGCTATTGCCTAAATGAAATATATGATTTAATAAATTAGTTGCGGTAAATAAAAAATTAAATGCGAAAAATAAAAGTTAGTTGCTGGAAAGTAAAAGTTAGTTGCAGTAAAGTAAAAGTTAGATGCGAAAAATAAAAGTTAGTTGCGATAAAGTAAATGTTAGATTGTTAGATGTTAGTATTAAATCATAATATTGCATTTAGAACAACCGACAGAGCCACGCTATCGTTCAAATGAAATATATTATATAATTATTTT
>NC_133318.1:10533935-10547517 GCF_012295235.1 Primulina huaijiensis
ATAACAATAATAATAATTGATGAAGTATTTATTGTATCAAAATTTAAACAACAAATCAAGGTAACCACTTCAATGATATCAAACATTTGATGTAAATTAATAACAACAAATAATTCATTTTTATACCTACAATAAAAAGAAGTTAGCTAAATGAAAAGAAATATAGAAAGAATATACAAAATATAAACAATCTTACTTCACCATGAATTCATCCTCTTCACCTTGACATAATAAATTTAGCTTGCCATGAGCTTACTTTTTATCAACACTAAAAACATCACTCATAATTGGGAAAATGAAAAATATATTGGAACTTAGAACTTTTAGACACACACGCTATATTTTACAATGTGATAGAATGATTCTCAAGCTAGCACAATGCATCTATTTATAGGCCAAATGAGAGAAAAGGTCAAAAATTTTATTAATCCCATGTAGTGGTAATAGTAGTTTTTGTCTCCTCCAACTTCAATTCAATGACTCTTCCTTCAATGCTATGTTCCACGACTTTAATCTCCGAATTTGACTTTGCTCAAGACAGCAAATATGTAGGGCATTGTTTGTAGATGAAATTATCCATTTGGTTCACCTCATTTGGTTAAATATTTAATTATTTATGATTTTTTTACTAAAAGCTGGTCATTGTAAAAGTAAATCTATCCTCTTTTTGATATTTGCACAATTTGATCAACTTAATGAACTTTTTAGGCAATCATCTCTTCCCAAAAGTTGTAGATAATTTCTCAAGGATTTCAAACATATTTGAATCACCTCCATTTGAATTTTTTAGCTTGAGTAATCATTATTTTACCAACACGTAGAAAACATGAAAATAAAACATATTTAGTAAGACAATTAAATATAAACAAACAATACTAAAATAACACAATTTTATAATTTTAATAAAACTTAAATTTTTAAAATACAGGTTTTAACATATAATAAATTATTAATTTTAAGTTTCATCAGGAGCCCTCAAAGCTGGACAAGTCAGAACATGTGTGTTTCTACTGCAACAAGCCTGGACATTAGAGGCGTAACTGCACGGAGTATCTTGTCCAGAAGCGTTCTGGCCATGGTATGTTTTACAAAAAAGTAAATGTCGCAATTAATTCCTCTTCTTGGGTTGGATACCGGATGTGGTTCTCATCTATGCAATGATTTGCAGGTGATGGCAAAAAACAGGAGACATAGAGATGGTGAAACATTTCTAAGATTGGGAATGGAGAAAGGGTTGCTGCAACTGCTATTGGAGGCATTACTTTTATTTTGAACAATAATTTTAAGTTACTTTTGAGAGACGTTTTATATGTTCCTGAATTGGTTAAAAACATTATTTCTATTTCTATGCTTGATAGAGATGATTATTCTTGTAATTTGGCTAAAGGTATTTGCAATATTTACAAGAATGAATGTTTGATAGGAACCGACGAATTAATTAATGATCTCTATAACTTGAAATTGAAAGATATTACGTTGAACAATATCCAAGAACAAAAGAAAACAACAAACAAAAGAAAGTTGGATAATCCAAATCCCGCACAAATATGGCACGCTAGGCTATGTCACATTTCCAAAGAAGGATGCACAAACTAGTGGGAGAATGCATGTTTGACTTGTCAGACATAAATTCTCTACCTATTTGTGAGTTCTGTCTAAAAAGAAAAATGACAAAGGCTTCCTTTAAGGGAAACGTGGAACGTGCACATGGTGTACTAGATTTGATCCACACAGACGTTTGTGGACCGCTAAGTGTTAGCACAAAATATGGGCAGACCTACTTCATTAACTTTACTGATGACTATTCGAGGTATGTGTATGTCTATTTGATGAGACACAAATCTGAATCTTTTGAAAAGTTCAAAGAATTTAGATCAAAAGTAGAAAAACAATTAGGATGAAATATTAAGACACTTCGATCTGATCAAGGTGGAGAATACTTGATTACTGAATTCCTGGATTATTTGAAAGAGAATGAGATTCTATCACAATGGACTCCACCAGCAACACCAAAATTGAATGGAGTTTCTGTACGTCGTAATCAAACTTTGATGGACATGGTTCGACCTATGATGGGATTCACTGAATTGCCTACATCGTTTTGGGGCTTTGCGCTTGAAACTGCGGCAATGTTGTTAAATAATGTCCATACAAAAGCAGTGGATAAAACACGATATGAGATATGGATGGGAAAAACTCCCAAATATTCTTACTTGAGAATATGGGGATGTCCTGTTTACGTGAAGCAGACAGCGGAAAACAAATTAGATAGTCGATCCATTTTGTGTTACTTTGTAGGATATCCAAAGAATTCTGTTGGATATTATTTCGATCATCTCAATGAAGCAAAAGTGTTTGTTTCAAGAAATGTCACCTTCCTTGAGAAGGAGTTTCTATTAGATAGAAAAGCTGTGATGATAGAACTTGAAAAAATTCAACATACTCCCTCAACTGTAGAAATTGAACCTAATCCCCAATAACCAGTAGTTGAAGTGCACACACCTAGAAGGTCTGATAGGATTATTATACCACATGCTAGATATACGCTTCTTCATGAACAAGGCCATGATGAGCCTTGTGTTGGATGTGATCCAATGAACTTTAAAGAAGCAATATCTGATACTGATTCATCCAAATGGCTTGAAGCCATGCAGTCTGAAATGGACTCTATGTATTCGAACCAAGTCTGGACATTAGTCGATCTACTTGAGAGAATTGTTCCCATAGGAAGCAAATGGATTTATAAAAGAAAGCTTGGGGTGGATTGGAAGGTATTGACCTTCAAAGCAAGACTTGTTGCAAAAGGTTATACTCAAAAGCAAGGAGTTGACTATGAGGAAACTTTTTCACCAGTTGCTATGTTTAAGTCCATTAGAATACTACTAGCCATAGCAGCATGGTATGAATATGAGATATGGCAAATGGATGTAAAGACTGCAATCCTCAATGGAGAAATTAAAGAAGATATTTATATGTCTCAGCCTGAGGGATACACATCAGTGGGAAGTGAGCATAAGGTATGCAAACTTCAAAGATCAATATATGGTCTCAAGCAGGCGTCCAGAAGTTGGAACCTCATATTTGACAACACCATCAAGGAATTTGGTCTTGTCAAGAATCCTGAGGAACCATGTGTGTATAAGAATGTTAGTGGGAGTGCAGTGACATTCCTAGTACTTTATGTTGATGATATCATACTCATTGGGATTGATGTAGGATTACTGCAATCAACTAAAGTATGGTTAGCAAGTAAATTCTCCATGAAAGACATGGGTGAAGCATCCTATGTATTGAGAATACAAATCTATAGAGAATGTTGGGGCTCACCCAAGCGACTTATATCGATACCATTCTGAAAAGATTCTCTATGGAAGAGTACAAAAGAGGATACTTACCAATGTGTCATGATGTTATTTTATCTAAAGCAATGTGTCCCAAGACTGGTGAAAAAATAGAGATGATGACACGTATTCCATATGCGTCAGCTATTGGTAGTATCATGTATGGTATGATATCAACACGTCTTGATGTTGCTAACGCTCTGAGCATTACAAGCAGATATCAGGCGAACCCTGGTCCAATGCATTGGAAGGCTGTGAAAGATATTCTTAAGTACCTAAGGAGGACTAAGTACTTGTTCATGGTTTATGGGGGTGGAGAATTAAAATTGGAAGGCTACACTGATTCTAGCTTCCGAAGTGACATGGATGATTCGAAATCGACCTCTTGTTTTGTATTCATGCTCAATGGTTTGGCTGTCTCTTGGAAGAGTTCCAAGCAAGACACCGTTGCAGATTCCACCACAGAAGCTGAATACATTGCTGCATCTGCTGCAGCCAAAGAGACAGTTTGGATGAGGAATTTTGTCCAAGAGTTGGGCGTTATTCCTAATGGAGTTGATCCAGTCCTGGTGTACTGTGACAACATTGGTGCCGTTGCGCAAGCAAATGAACCAAGGTCTCATCAGCGATCCAAACACATGCTGAGGAAATTCCACATCATCCGGGAGATTGTGGGAAGAGGAGATATATCAGTCGAGAGAGTCGCTTCTGCAGATAACGTTGTTGATCCACTTACAAAGCTCTTGCCAGGGCCATTGTTTGAAAATCATCGCGATGCAATGAGATTAAAGTTTATGGGTAGTTGTCTCTAGGGCAAGTGCGAGATTGTTAGAGTAGATGCCCTACAAGCCAAAAGTTGGCTAAGAAATTTATTGACTCAAGTGCAATAAACAATCTTTATTTTAATATAATATAACTTTTCAAGGTTTAATTTTCTTTATCTGTATACCCATGTGAACAACGTAGATAAAGATCTTGATTATTCTTTAATACAAATGAATCGTAATTTGATGTTGAAACTCATTTGTAAACACTGTATAATCTAAATTCGTTCCTAGTCGATTCTGCCTCCTAAAACATGGATAAAGGTCGCTTGAGCTCGAGACTAGCATCTGTGATGTTGTGTACCGCGTTTCTTGATAAGGACATAGAGATGTCCAAACATGCAGATGTGCATTCATATGATAATTATACCGAATTACTCTCCCTCGGACGTTTCAAGTGGTTATCATTCATCAAGAGGATAATTCTGTTGTTATGATTGTACATGATTAGTCCGTAAGACCCAGGACAACACTGAGGCTCTACATACTAGGATTGTGCTATGACTCGTTTACCGACTCCACGACGGTCACAAAGTGGCGAGGTTGGGTGCAATTGCGAAATGTGTAGGAGCCAGTGCATTGTAGTCGGAGATTCACTGCTCACCTACGGGTGTGGATATCCTATGTGATCTGACGAAATAATAGTTGAAATCTCTGTGCAGAGTGTGAGATGTACATTAGAGAAAGAGTTCTCTAGTTGTACATGCGATGACACTATTAACGTTTCATGATTGTATCACATAGCTATTGAATTAATATGCAACCCTAGATGAACCAATGGTTGCAGATTCGATCGAGATATATGAGATGAAGAGACTGTACCGTACGCTAATCATAACCACTGGTTCTTGCAGGCACTATCAGTAATACCTAGGGAATCATGGGGCGATGCTACTAGACACTCTTACCATGATTCGATGGATTTAATCAGAAAATGGTTTCTGACATTCTCATGATCAAATTTTGGTGCATGGAATGTGGGCAAATTAGGGTAAGCCCGAGTAAAGGAAAAAAAATTCTGAATCACAAAGAGTTGTGAACCCACGGCTAACTATATCCCTGAACCATTGAGCGCACACAAGCACTGGTTTACTTGTTCTTGTTGAGATAATTAATTCAATGAGTTGAATTTATAAGAAATAAGTTTGATATGATAAATCGATAAGCTTATAAATAAAGTTTATAAGAGCTTACAGAAATTTTGAGAGCATGACTGCTAAAACAGTCAAAAGGAGTGCATCTGCCTTATTTAGATATTGGTGATCTCGAAATTAAAGTGTGCATCATAATAACGAACAAGTTGAAATTGTCAGATCGATGATATTTAATCACCGATCGGGATTATGATGAGATTAATGTCATGGGAGCATGGATCGTGGGCTTGTAAGAGTATAAGCCAATCATACTCTGTTATTAAAGTTCAAATGGGCTTCAATAATTAAATTATATTTTAATTGAGTTAAAATATAGCCCATTAAGTTTTTATAAAATGTGGTATTGATTTATATAATATGGAAATATTAATGATACCATAATTTTAAAAAACTTGCACACAAAGAAAAATAATATTGCATGATATTTAAAAAAAATATATGTGCATCGAGATTGACCAAGATATGGGATGCATTTTGGAATCTTTAATTGACTTAATTAGTGTAATTAATTAAGTAAATAAAAGATTAGAAAAATTAATAAGGATTTTGATTTCTTATTTATAAAAGGTATCCGAAAGCTTTTTGGACGGAGAATATACTTTCGTCTCTTCCAATTTGCAAGAAAAATTTTTGCTCTCAAAAGGTTTTGAACCAACTTTTGTTTTCTTGATCTCAAATGCAAAATATCTTTAAAATTACTAGTGCAATTGTAATTTTGAAGATGAATAAATATTCAAATCGTGAACCGGATTAGGAGTTCTTGAAGAAAGTTTGTAGAGAATTACAACAAGAGCTATGTCCGCTAATACTGAAGCAGTTGGAGCAAAGTGAAATTATTCACTGAAGGTATAACTTCTAACACCCTATGAATTTTTATGTTTATTAAAAACCATACGAGTTCTCAAACAAATATTTTGATTGTCAAAATAAAATAAAATATTTAAAACTTCTGATGCGTTTTGGGCACGAGAAAACCGATGTCCCAACAACGACAGCAAGTCTTGCGGAGCTTCAATCAAAATTCAAACTACAAGTCGACCCCCAGGAATATGCCCAAGAGAATCTCTAGTTTGGTCTAGTCGAAGTTGTGTATGTGTGGGCAAAGGTAGTTTTTTTTTGCTTTTATTGTTATAGCATAAAACTATTGATTGTGCCCTTTCTATGTATCGAGCTTTTGGAACATTTGATTTCAAGACGGTATCGAGTCAGGGAAGAAAATTCAAGACTCCTTGATTGCAAAACCTCATATATTCATTAAGTTGACCTTGGTAGGCTTTGGGAATATCGTGAGGGTGAAGGCCCCAGAAGGAGACTTTTTATGGGGGAAGGCCCCATAGGAAGCCCAACGATCTTATTTCCATTTTACGTCGGTGTCTAGTGCCAGTCCCCATGCGCAATGATGAGATAAAATTGATCAATCGATCAGAAGATAAATGCTAGTTACTTTCAAGGATCAAAATTCACCTAAAATGATAAATGATTGAAAGCTTTACAATTTCACGATTTATGATTTATTTGTGATTATAAGCTTATTTTAATAAAAGTATAATTTTAATGCATGTGATTGTTTATGTATTATTTGTTACTCATGTTTAGTACGTGCTGAGTCGTTAGACTCACTAGGTTTGAATGATGCAGGTGATGATGATATTGAGGGAGGCACTGACGCTTGAGTGGATCGAGCTGGCAGTACACTCCGGTGGACCCGCATTAGCTTGATGGTTAAAAGATTTAAAGTTTTTTCGTTAAAGAATTTATTAGAGATTTTTATGCTTTATTTTGATGTTAGGAAGATCATGTTAGAGGTTGGAGTTGAATATTGTTAGTCGACGATTTAGGAATTTTTATGCATTTGAGATTTTAAATGTTAAACCATTTGGATTTATGGATATGTTAAATTGGTTGAAATGGTGATTTTCGAATTCTATGATCAATTTTAAAGGAAATAAAAAAAAATTTAGTAAGATTTTAAAGTTAAAAAGTAGTGCACGTTTCAAAACTCCATTTGCTGATCTCTGTGAACTCATCGATGTTCCTGTTGGATCTCGGTTTTCTACGTGCCCAAAACGCAGCGGAAGTTTAAAATTTTTATTTTATTTTGAAAAACAAAATAATTTTGGACACTCGTATGGTTTTAACAAAACATACATAGAATGTTTAGAAAAGTTATACCTTTAGTGAATTAATTCACTTTGCACCATTTACTCCGGTATTAGCGGATGTAGCTCTTGTTGTAAATCCGTACGAACTTTCTTCGATCTCCGAATCAGGTCCACGATTGAAATAATTGTTCCTCTTCTAACTTGCACTAGAAAGTGTAGAAGATTTTGTGTAGAGATTGAGCACGAAGAAAATTTGACTCAATACTATAAATCAGAATTTTCTTCGAGAGAAATTGGACTGAGAGCAATTGTTTTATTCTTGTGAAGATGTATATTTAATGAAATCTCATTCCACTCTTTTCGGATGCCCCTTCACGTAAAACAAGGATGAAAATCTTATTATTCTTTCTAATATTTAATTTACTTAATTAATTAAATCAATTAAGTAAATCAAAGATCCAAAGAATATTTGCATGCCAAATTATGGTGATTCGATCTTTGTGCATAAAAGTTACGTAAATTAGGAATCAAAATTCCTTATTATTATTTCTAATCATTTCTTAACTTAATTAATCTAATTAATTAAATTAATGAAAGATTCTAAATATGCATGCCAACCTTGTCCAATCTTGATTTTCTTTTAATACATATATTTGTGAGATCACCAAAATCTAAATAAAACATGTTTACTTCTTTTGACTGTCTTTAGCAGTCATGCTCTCAAAATTTCTATAAGCTTATATAAACTTTATTTATAAGCTTATCGATTGATCATATCAAACTTATTTCTTATAAATTCAACTCATTGAATTTATTATCTCAACAGGAACAAGTAAATCAGTGCTTGTGTGACCCTCAATGGTTCAGGGATACAGCTAGCCGTGGGTTCACAACTCTTTGTGATTCAGGACATTTTCCTTTATTCGGGCTTACCCTAATTCGCCCCATTTCATGTACAAACATTTGATCATGAGAATGTCAGAAACCATTTTCTGATTAAACCCATCGAATCGTGGTAAGAGCGTCTAGTAGCATCGCCCCATGATTCCCTAGGTATCACTGATAGTGCCTGCAAGAACCAGTCGGTTATGATTAACATACAGTACGGTCCCTTCATCTCATATATCCCGATCGAATCTGCAACCATTGGTTCATCGAGGGTTGCATATTAATTCGATAACTATGTGATAACTATAATAGTGGCATCGCGTGTACTATTGGAGAACTCCTTCTTCAATGTACATCTCATACTCTGGCCAGAGATTCCATGCACTATTATTACATTAGATCACATAGGATATCCACACCCGTAGGTGAGCGGTGAATCCCCGACTACAATGCACTGGCTCCTATATGTGTCGCAACTATACCCAACCTCGCCACCTGATGACTCTCCTGGAGTCGGTAAACGAGTCAAAGCACAGCCCTAGCATATAGAGCCTCAGTGTTGTCCCGGGTCGTAAGGACTAATGGTGTACAATCATAACCACGGACTTATCCTCTCGATGAATGATAACCACTTGGAAAGTCCGAGGGAGGGTTGTTCGGTATAATCATCATATGACTACCCATCTGTATGTTTGGACATCTCTATGCCCTTACCAAGAAACGCAGTACACAACATCACAGATGCTAGTCTCGAGCTCAAGCGACCTTTATCCATGTTTTAGGCGGCTGAATCGACTAGGAACGAATTTAGATCATACAGTGTTTACAAATGAGTTTCAACATCGAATTACGATTCATTTGTATTAAAGTATAATCAAGGTCTTTATCTATGTTTGAAATCATGGGTATACAGATAAAGAAATAACAAACCATGAAATAATGAATTATATTAAAATAAAGATTGTTCTTTACAACTGAGTCAATAAAATCCCTAGTCAACAGTTGACTTGCAGGGCATCTACTCTAACAATCTCCCACTTGCCCTAGAGCCAACTACCCATAAACTTTAATCCCATTGCTTCGCGATGCTTCTCAAACAATGGTCCTGGCAAGGGCTTCGTAAGTGGATCGGCAACGTTATCTGCAGAGGGGACTCTTTGGACTGATATGTCTCCCCTTCCCACAATCTCCCGGATGATGTGGAATTTCCTCAGTACATGTTTGGATCGCTGATGAGACCTTGGTTCCTTTGCTTGCGCAACGGCACCAGTGTTGTCGCAGTACACCGGGACTGGATCAACTCCGTTAGGAATAACGCCCAACTCTTGGACAAAATTCCTCATCCAAACTGCCTCTTTAGCTGCAGCAGATGCAGCAATGTACTCAGCTTCAGTGGTGGAATCCGCAACGGTGTCTTGCTTGGAACTTTTCCAAGATACAGCCGCACCATTAAGCATGAATACAAAACCAGAGGTCGATTTCGAATCATCTACATCACATTGGAAGCTAGAATCAGTGTAGCCTTCCAATTTTAATTCTCCACCCCCATAGACCATGAACAAGTTCTTAGTTCTTCTCAAGTACTTAAGAATATCTTTCACGGCCTTCCAATGCATTGGACCAGGGTTCGCCTGATATCTGCTTGTAACACTCAAAGCGTAAGCAACATCAGGACGTGTCGATATCATACCATACATGATACTACCAATAGCTGACGCATATGGAACACGTGTCATCATCTCTATCTCTTCTTCAGTTTTGGGACACATTGCTTTAGATAGAGTAACACCATGACACATTGGTAAGTATCCTCTCTTGGACTCTTCCATAGAGAATCGCTTAAGAATGGTATCGATATAAGTGGCTTGGGTGAGTCCCAGCATCCTCTTCGATCTATCTCTATAGATCTGTATTCCCAATACATAAGATGCTTCACCCATGTCCTTCATGGAGAATTTACTGGCCAACCATACTTTAGTTGATTGCAGTAATCCTACATCATTCCCAATGAGCAGGATATCATCAACATAAAGTATTAGGAATGTCACTGCACTCCCACTAGCTTTCTTGTACACACATGGTTCCTCGGGATTCTTAGCAAAACCAAACTCTTTGATAGTGCTATCAAATCTGAGGTTCCAACTCCTTGACGCCTGCTTGAGACCATAAATTGATCTTTGAAGTTTGCATACCTTATGTTCACTTCCTACTGATGTGTATCCCTCAGGTTGAGACATATAAATTTCTTCTTTGATGTCTCCATTGAGAAATGCAGTCTTTACATCCATTTGCCATATCTCATAGTCATACCATGCTGCTATGGCTAGTAGTATTCTAATGGACTTAAACATAGCAACTGGTGAAAAAGTTTCCTCATAGTCAACCCCTTGCCTTTGAGTATAACCTTTTGCAACCAGTCTTGCTTTGAAGGTCACTACCTTTCCATCCGCCCCAAGCTTTCTTTTGTAGATCCATTTGCATCCTATGGGAACGATTCCCTCAGGTGGATCCACTAATGTCCAGACTTGGTTTGAATACATAGAGTCCATTTCTGACTGCATGGCTTCAAGCCATTTGGTTGAATCAGTATCAGATATTGCTTCTTTGAAATTCATTGGATCACATCCAACACAAGGCTCATCATGGCCTTGTTCATGAAGAAGTGTATATCTGGCAGGTGGTCTAATAACCCTATCAGACCTTCTAGGAGCTTGTACTTCAACTACTGGTTCTAGGGGATTAGGTTCAACTTCTAAAGTTGAGGGAGTATCTTGAATTTCTTCAAGTTCTATCATCTTGCCTTTTCTATCTAATAGAAACTCCCTTTCCAAAAAGGTGGCATTTCTTGAAACAAACACTTTTGCTTCACTAGGATGATAGAAATAATATCCAACAGAATTCTTTGGATATCCTACAAAGTAGCACAAAGTGGATCTACTATCCAATTTGTCTTCCACTGTTTGCTTCACATAAGCAGGACATCCCCATATTCTCAAGTAAGAATACTTGGGAGGTTTCCCCATCCATATCTCATATGGTGTTTTATCCACTGCTTTGGTATGGATAATATTCAACAACATTGCCGCAGTTTCAAGCGCAAATCCCCAAAACGATATAGGCAATTCAGTGAATCCCATCATAGATCGAACCATGTCCATCAACGTTCGATTACGACGTTCTGAAACACCATTCAATTGTGGTGTTGCTGGTGGAGTCCACTGTGAGAGAATCCCATTCTCTTTTAGATAACCCAAAAATTCAGCACTTAAGTATTCTCCACCTCGATCAGATCGAAGTGCCTTAATACTTCTTTCTAGCTGATTTTCTACTTCAGATCTGAATTCTTTGAACTTTTCAAATGCTTCAGATTTGTGTTTCATCAAATAAACATACCCATACCTCGAATAGTCATCAGTAAAGGTAACGAAGTAGGATTGCCCATATTTTGTGCTAACGCTTAGCGGGCCACAAACGTCTGTGTGGATCAAATCCAGTAGACCATGTGCACGTTCCACGTTTCCCTTAAAGGGAGCCTTGGTCATTTTTCCTTTTAGACATGACTCACAAGTAGGTAGAGAATTTATGTCTGACAAGTCAAACATGCCTTCTCCCACTAAATTGTGCATCCTTCTTTGGGAAATGTGACCTAGTCTAGCGTGCCATATCTGTGCGGGGTTTGGATCATCTAACTTTCTTTTGTTTGTTGTTGTTTTCTTTTGTGCTTGGATATTGTTCAACGGAATATCTTTCAATTTTAAGTTATAGAGATCGTTCATTAATTCGCCGGTTCCTATCAAACATTCATTCTTGTAAATATTGCAAACACCTTTAGCAAAAACACAAGAATAATCATCTCTATCAAGCATAGAAATAGAAATAATGTTTTTAACCAATTCAGGAACATATAAAACGTCTCTCAAAAGTAACTTAAAATTATTGTTCAAAATCAAAGTAACATCTCCAATAGCAGTTGCAGCAACCCTTGCTCCATTCCCCAATCTTAGAAATGTCTCGCCATCTATAAGTCTTCTGCTTCTTGCCATCACCTGCAAATCATTGCATAGATGAGAACCACATCTGGTATCTAATATCCAAGAAGAGGAATTAATTGAGACATTTACTTCTATGTAAAACATACCATGGCCAGAACGCTTCTGGGCAAGATACTCCGTGCAGTTACGCCTCCAATGTCCAGGCTTGTTGCAGTGGAAACAGACATGCTCTTACTTGTCGGGCTTTGAGGGCCCCGAAGTGTGTTTCTTGTATGGCTTTTTGTTGGGCTTATTCTTCTTAGGTGGGGCAGAACGCTTCTTGCCTTTATTTTTGGCTCCTTTTTTCATACCGGACGATGAGCCCACTAGAAGAACATGCTTTTCTTTCTTGATTGTGGCCTCATAAGTGGTAAGCATATTGACCAACTCTTCAAGGGTGGCCTCAAGCTTGTTCATGTTAAAATTAACTACAAATCCATCGAATGAGGGGGGCAGTGACAGCAAGATAATATCAGTCGAGAGCTCAGCAGGAATAACCACGTCGAGTCCTACCAATTTCTCGATGAGCCCAATCATCCTAGCACCATGCTCATGGACCGAAGTCCCATCTCGCAGACGTGTAGTCATGAGTTCTTTCACAGTAGCATGTCTCTCTGATCGAGTCTGTACTCCATACAACTCTTTCAGATGAAGATGAATGTCAGCAGCATTCACAGCCTCCTCGAACCTCCTCTAAAGTTCATTCGACATAGAAGCCAACATGTAGCTCTCAGCTTGGAGATCATGGTCCCACCACTTTTCAAGCTTAGCTAATTCAGTCTCACTGATGTCCGAAGCTGCCTCCTTCGGTGGCTTCTTATCAAGCACATACAGAATCTTTTCCGAGCTCAGAACAATTTTTAAATTTCGAAACCAGTCATTATAGTTAGGGCTAGTCAACTTGTTTTGATCGAGAATGATTGAAAGTGGATTGCGTGACGTCATTGCAAATATACTGAAAAGAAAAACAGATAATTGTTACTGATTATTTTAAAATAATTTTAAGATATAAAATATGGATTTTTATTTTATAAATTACCCTCCCACTATTTTGACATTTCCACCACCCTCTGATGAAAAAGGGAAATCGTATTTTCTTAGTAGGCACGTAGAGTCCAATTAGCCAATTATAATCCCGAATAATATCAGCCAATTATAATTTCTAAAAGGTAGAATCCAATTGCATCCCTATGCAACCTCCGCGTGTTTTGCCTCACGTTTAATAAGGACCCAATAATATGA
>NC_133318.1:10547840-10549532 GCF_012295235.1 Primulina huaijiensis
AAAACAGTAAAATATCCTAACATACACCTAACACATTGGTCAAGGCTCTCGATCATCCTTTATGCATTTAATATCAAATATTAAAATCAATTTAATTAAACAATTTAATTAATTGATAAATTATATATCTAATAATATTATCACTAACCACCATAAATATTAAAGAATTTAATAAATTAAATAAACTCCTTTATTTAATTTCCAATTAAATCAATAATAATTGATTTATTATAAAACTCATTTTTACCATAAATAATTAAAATCATATTCTAATTATTTATTTTACAAGAAAATTATTAATTTTCCAAAATAAAATTGAACCAATTTTCAAAAATATCAATTTTGCCCAAAATTTTGAAAATTCAGAAAATTGCACCTTGGGCCCAAACAATTCAAGCCCATCAATCAGCACGCTTCCCGAGACGATCCCGGGCAGTCGCCCCCCCTGCTCGCCCGCTGCCCGAACGTTTCGGGCAGTGGCAGCTACCTGTGCACGCGGCGCCGCGCGCACCTTGCGGACGCTCCGCACGCTGCGCCGCATTGTGCGCCGCGCAGGGCTGCGCACAGCGTGCGGAACGTCCGCACGCTGCGCCGCTGCGCGCTCTTCTGCGCGCAGCCCTGCGCGCGGTCTGCCCGGAACAGTTCCGGGCAGATCGCGAATTTTTTTTTTTTTTTTGTTTTTCCGAAAAAAAAAATTTTATGGTGCATCATTTTTCAGAAAATTTTCTTGTGTGGTTAGAAATAAATTATTCAATATAATTTAAAATCATACGAATCAGAAAACCTGGCTCTGATACCACTGTTGGATCTCGGTTTTCTACGTGCCCAAAACACAGTGGAAGTTTAAAATTTTAATTTTATTTTGAAAAACAAAATAATTTTGGACACTCGTATGGTTTTAACAAATCATACATAGAATGTTTAGAAAAGTTATACCTTTAGTGAATTAATTCACTTTGCACCAACTACTCCGGTATTAGCGGATGTAGCTCTTGTTGTAAATCCGTACGAACTTTCTTCGATCTCCAAATCAGGTCCATGACTGAAATAATTGTTCCTCTTCTAACTTGCACTAGAAAGTGTAGAAGATTTTGTGTAGAGATTGAGCACGAAGAAAATTTGACTCAATACTATAAATCAGAATTTTCTTCGAGAGAAATTGGACTGAGAGCAATTGTTTTATTCTTGTGAAGATGTATATTTAATGAAATCTCATTCCACTCTTTTCGGATGCCCCTTCACGTAAAACAAGGATGAAAATCTTATTATTCTTTCTAATATTTAATTTACTTAATTAATTAAATCAATTAAGTAAATCAAAGATCCAAAGAATATTTGCATGCCAAATTATGGTGATTCGATCTTTGTGCATAAAAGTTACGTAAATTAGGAATCAAAATTCCTTATTATTATTTCTAATCATTTCTTAACTTAATTAATCTAATTAATTAAATTAATGAAAGATTCTAAATATGCATGCCAACCTTGTCCAATCTTGATTTTCTTTTAATACATATATTTGTGAGATCACCAAAATCTAAATAAAACATGTTTACTTCTTTTGACTGTCTTTAGCAGTCATGCTCTCAAAATTTCTATAAGCTTATATAAACTTTATTTATAAGCTTATCGATTGATCATATCAAACTTATTTCTTATAAATTCAACTCATTGAATTTATTATCTCAACAG
>NC_133318.1:10549668-10620167 GCF_012295235.1 Primulina huaijiensis
AATTGTACCCAACCTCGCCACCTGATGACTCTCCTGGAGCCGGTAAACGAGTCAAAGCACAGCCGTAGCATATAGAGCCTCAGTGTTGTCCCGGGTCGTGAGGACTAATGGTGTACAATCATAACCACGGACTTATCCTCTCGATGAATGATAATCACTTGGAAAGTCCGAGGGAGGGTTGTTTGGTATAATCATCATATGACTACCCATCTGCATGTTTGGACATCTCTATGTCCTTACCAAGAAACGCAGTACACAACATCACAGATGCTAGTCTCAAGCTCAAGCGACCTTTATCCATGTTTTAGGCGGCTGAATCGACTAGGAACGAATTTAGATTATACAGTGTTTACAAACGAGTTTCAACATCGAATTACGATTCATTTGTATTAAAGTATAATCAAGGTCTTTATCTATGTTTGATAACATGGGTATACATATAAAGAAATAACAGACCATTAAATAATGAATTATATTAAAATAAAGATTGTTCTTTACAACTGAGTCAATAAAATCTCTAGCCAACAGTTGGCTTGTAGGGCATCTACTCTAACACCTGAAGGAATGATAGTTAGGACGATTCATAGATTGCATGAAATACGCCGTGAATGCAGAAACGCTGCAGCAATCGTGGGTCATTCCTCACTTCACAAGAAAATGAAACCGGCTTCCAATGCAATTAAGAGGGACATCGTCTTTGCTGCTGGCTTGTACATTACCGTTGTTTAGCCATGTAAGAAATAACTAATGGGTTAACGGGTCGTTCATGAGGGCTAACCCGACACGACCCAAATAATTAAAAAGTTTGATTTTCAATTATAAGAGGGAGTAATTATTTTTTGTTGGATAAATTTCTTTAACTTCCACTACACAAAATTGGATAATATTTTTTTGTTTGTTCTAGGAGGAATATAGCAGGCCGAGACATTCATTTTCAAGGTTCACAAATCATAACACAATTATTAAGCATTTGGATTGTGAAATAAATTGATTCTTTTTCATTCGTGATCGGTATCAGACCATCAAAGAACATTGTTATCTCCGGAACAAAAGTTAGTAAATCAACTACAAAGATCCTACATCAAAGTATGAATTATACGATATTCGAGTTAGATTTTCCGTCATTCGTATCAGAGCCATATGTTAGTTGATGTTCTAACTTGTTTTTCTATTTATTAATTTGATTCGGAAGTTTTTTTTTTGGTTCATTAATTGAAAATGATGGGTCCAAATGATTGTGATATGTTTGTTTTTTCAATTGGAGATTGATATTCGGTCACTGTGTTTTTCAAAGGACAAAAAAAAAATGAATTTGCCTTCCGTATAAATATATTTGTTGCCAAAATAGTCAAGCGGTGTTTTTTTTGTTCAGGATTGTAAAAAAATTGAATCTACTTCATTGAATCGATTCATGAGAATCACCACTTGTTTTGTATATTCTGAAATTGCATTTTTTTTTTGCTTCTGAAAAGCACTGGCTGAAATTCACGGTTCCAAATGCAATTCATGTTTCAGATGATAGTTTGCCAATAATAATGAGAATGAGATATTATTATGATGTATGAAAATTTTTCTTCTTGAATATTAAATATTAATGTTGATTTTTGTGTCCAATCTAATATTCCCTCTCATATTAAAGATATGGCAAGGATTAAACACACTTTAAGTATCCTCCGAGGAGCAGCTAAAGTTCAAAGAGCTCCAGAACGAATAGCAAAGTATCACCTGTTTAGGCATTATAAAAAGGATCCCCACACACACATTGCCTCAACATATTAAAGTCTGAGATAGCAAACGTTTATATCTTATGCATTTGGGTCATCATTTTGAACATGATGTAATAGTTGGACTATTAAAAGATTCTCTAAATGGACGTTGGAAGAGCATAATCGATGATATACTTAACCAAAGGGGATCAATGATCTACCTTGATGAGTTGAAGTCATCATTAATTAAGAGATGGGAGAAAAAGGTTGAACTTGAGATAAAGAAGACATTATCTTTACAGATAAATTCTGGAGTTCGTTTTTTGAAGTTCGCTCCATCGGATAGGCTCTCGAAGGGAATGACCAAAATGATATCCCGCATGTGTAAAAATAAAAAGAAATTAGATTTTCTTTAGAAAAATGACATGTTATTATGTATGTTTATTGCAATGTTTTTTTATATGAGCATGTTATGTGACATGTAATGTAGTGTGTGTTTTATCTATGTTTAAATAGAAGCATGTATTGTAAACTTTGATGTTAGTTTATTTTCATGCATGTTTATCTACATATGTTTATTTGGAATTTATAGAGATATTTCAAATTGAGTAGGAGTTTTTAGGTTGTAAGATTTTGAGTTATTCTCACCTAAAATCAATTGATATTTTTTTTGTTACTTAGAAATTAAATTTATAATGATGCAACATTAGGATTGTAGATGATGATTGAGAACTTAGTGAACTTTCGAGTCTATGCCTTATGTTAAATCATTATAGATGCTAATTTTAAGTACAAAACTAAAGTGTACATTTAATGAGCATTAACATGTGTTATCACCTCTAAAATAAAAAGACCACGATTTCAAAATCTATCATTGCTGATCTTAACAAGGGTGACAAACTGAATAGTGACAACTATGATACTTGACGTCATAAGATTGGGTATGTGCTTGATGAGCAAGATGCCTTATAGGGTATCAACCAAGTCATGCAGGATCCCGGTGTGGGTAACACTGCTTAGCAGAGGAGAGATCAAGAAGCTTATCAGGCATGGAAAAAAAAGATTCCACTGCTCGTGCAATACTGGTTGACTCTGTGATTGATGATCTCATCCATGAATGTGAGCAACATCCTACTATCAAGAAATTTGGGTGTACCCGAGGGAGAAATATGGAGGTACTACTGTCACCCGTCTGAGGCAATTGACTATCAAGTTTGACACTTACAAGAAACAAGCTGATCACAGCATCAAAAACATTTGAGAACTATGTCAAACATGATATGTGAATTGACTTCAGCTGGTCATATCCTCTCTGACGAGCAACAGGTTCAAGCTTTGATCCGATTTTTTCCTGAAAAGTGGGAGCATCTGAAAGTTTATTTGACTCACAATGATAGCATTAAGACTTTCTCTAATGCTGCTCGTCATGTTGAACTTGAGGATGAGCGGCTAGGTTCTGCTAAGTCCATAACAAGCGTTTTTGTGGCTAAATCTAGTTCCAAGAATGCTTCGGGCTTTAAACTCTTTAAGAACTGGAAGAAAAACAGGAAAGAGAAGAATGTTGTTGACGGAAATCATACACTCGAATATCGCATATGATTATCGAATAAATTCATATTTTTATTTAGGATCTTTGTAGTTGATTTACTAACCTTCTTCGATGATATTAATACACTGACGTCGATCACGAACGGAAAAGAATCAATTTAGCACAATCCAAATGCTTAGTAATTGTGATATGATTTGTTTATTTTGAAATGAATGTATCGGCTTTCTTTTATTTCTTCCGAGAACCACACATCTCTATTTTAATTTGTGTAGTGGAAGTTAAAGAAAAATTATCCAATCAAAATAACTACTCCCTCTTTTAATTCAAAATCAAACTTTTGAATTATTTGGGTCGGGTCAGCCCTCATGGGCGACCCATTACCATTAACCAGTTTATTATTTCTTACATCTCTCACTCGCACAAAAGGGCTAGACATATTGCCTAGATTGATCACAATCATATATCACCAATTTCATACAAGTAAATGAATCGTGTGACCAGCGAACATATTGAATAAGAGCTCAGAGCTATACACCGGTTAAGGATATATATAACATCTCAATTGAAAACATATTTATGAGGACATTCTACTCGTCATACATCGGATTTATTTTATTACACTAATCAACGTATCTCTTGTCCCAAAATAAAAATTAAAAAGAGCATACTTGATTCAAAATTATTCATATCTGTATGTATTCACAATTATGTTCTAACAACGAAGTTAAACATAATTAGCCGGCTTGTTTAAACAAAATAAGTGTCAAAATAAGTCTTCTTTTCCCACTAGAATCTTTCAATCTTTATTTTAGTTTCTTTCTTAGACATAGACCTCATCACCGAATTGTCCATAGCTATTGGTATCATGCTAAAGTAGCATCACTAAAATAGAAGTAAAGAGACGGTTGAAAGTCTTAAGGATATAAGTTTATGTTTATATATAAACCTATGGATCTCACACAATGATCTGGGACTCGAATAATCATTATCCAAATACTCACTTTAACACACGTGATATGAAACACGTACTACGATGTGTTTCTTCCTCCTTTAAAAAAAATGCATGTCACAAAAAAATATTCACATCGTACAGATCTTAGTTCAAGTGCATCTCAACACTTAACTTGAGTTTTATTTTTACTTATCCTCCGACGTGTATCAATATAAAGAAAACTCTAATTTGACTATAAGACAAGTTAAAATGGATTGTTGGAATATCCATTTCGATTACAATAAAATCTACATAAGTAATCTCATCTTGGTAATATATACCAAGGCGACAAATGTATGGATTTGTTCTCAAGAAAACTAATATCGTCTCATCTCTGCATGTTTCTCAGCACCATAGATGATTGCTCGTTTGAGAGAGCCAATCTCAACTTGTCAGACATATGTTCAATTTTTAGATTAGTAATTCATGAAGTGTACACATTACACATAATGAAAACATCATTATAATAATGAGTATAATGTCTTAAATGCGTGTGTTTAGTTACAATCATATCCTACATAGTCCAAGAGATCTAATATGATCTATAAATATGTCTCTTGGTATTGGCTTAGTAAACGGATCAGCCACCATCATGCGTGTAGGAATGTTTTTCAAAATCACTTCTTTCTTTTCAACTATATCTCAGGTAAATTTGTACTTCATGTCAATACGTTTGGTTTTTCCATGGTATTTGGGGTCTTTTGTGTAAGCAATTGCGTATTGGCTATAACAATAAATCGTTAAAGCTCCCACTGGACTACTTACGATACCCAAATGACATAGGAATCTCTTCAACCAAAAACTTTCTTGCACTGCAGAAGCAAATGCCACAAATTCTGCTTCCATTGTGGATAGTGATACACAAGTTTGTTTCTTGCTTCTCCAAGAGATGCATCCATTATTTAGCAAGAAAGCATAACTAGAAGTTGATTTACGCTCATCTAAATCACCATCCCAATCAGCATCTGTGTATCTTTTCAGTGTTAAATCTTTTCCTTGATAACAAAGGAAGTAATCTGTAGTGCCTTTTAGGTATCTTAGAATCATTTTTAACTGCACTCAAGTGTCTTCTTCCTGGATTAGATTGATACCTGCTAACCAGACCCACGACATAACAAATATCGGGACGTGTACACATCATTGCATACATCAAACTCCCAACTGCACTAGAATATGGTACTTTAGACATCTCATGGATTTCTTCAGAAGTCTTTGGGCACATTTCACGACTTAAACTTTCACCTTTGGCGACAAGAGTATCAATGGGTTTTCAATTTGACATTCTAAATCGTTCTAGAATCTTTTTAATGTAGGATTCTTGAGACGGTGCAAGAAGTCTCTTAGAACGATCTATATGAATTTTAACACTTAGGATGTAATCTGCCTCTCCCATATCATTCATTTCAAAATTTGAGGACAACCATTTCTTAAAGGTTTCTATATTCTCCTTGTCATTCCCAGCTAACAATATGTCATCGACAAAAAGAGATAGAATTACAAACCTTTAGTTGGATCTTTTCACATATACACAATGATCTTCATCTATCATAATGAAGTCATATGAGATTATTGCTATGTGAAATCTCAAATACCATTGTCAAGAAAACTTTTAAGACCATAAATTTATCTTTTCAATTTACAAACTTTGTTTTCTTGACCTTTAATAATGAAACGTACTGGTTGTTCCATGTAGATTTCTTCCTCAAGTTCTCAATTGAGGAAAGCAGTCTTTACATCCATTTGATACAATTCTAAATCAAAATTAGCAACTATGGCCAATAATAAACGAATAGAAGTAAATCTCACAACTAGTGAAAAGGTTTCTTCATAATCAATACCCTCTTGTTAAGTACAACCTTTTGCCACTATTTGAGCCTTATACCTCTTTACAGTTCCATCAGACTTATCGTTTTATTTTGAGGACCCATTTGTTCCCAATAGTTATACGTCTCTTTGGAAGTTCAACTATTTCCCAAACTTGGTTTGATTTCATTGAATTCATTTCTTCTTCAATTGCATTCATCCATTTGTTCCTTGAAGGACAAGATAGAGACTCACCTATGTTTTTAGGCTCTTCATCATCTATTGCAGATATGACATAAGCATGCCCTTCAATCTCATAGTGACGTTTGGGCATACCTTCTTTTGAAGTTGGGGATCGGATGAATCAAAATGATTAGGATTGATCGCACAAGGATTGCTCTCACTCGGATCAGATGAGTCATTGTGATTGGGATTTCTCCAGCTGGAATCAAACAACTCCTCATCCACTTGAGCTTTTGTTGATCCATATGGCAACAACCCATTATCTTAATTGAATAACTCAAATAAAGATTCATTCCCCTTTATTTCACCTCTCTTAGGAAAGTCATTCTCCAGAAATTTTACATTTCGTAATTCAATATCAGTAATGCTTCCATCATATTGTTCGCCAATGAACATGTAACCCCTAGAATGTTCAGAGTATCTAACAAAAATATATTTATTTCCTCGAGGACCCAAATTTCCATATTTACTTGTAGAGTCATAAATATAAGCAGCTGATCCCCAAGGTATAAGTTTACTTAGGTCTTGTTTTCTACCAGTCCATAATTCATATGGCGTGGAAGGAACTGACTTAGAAGGCACCTTGTTTAGTATATAGGCCGCAGTTAATGAAGCATTTCCCAAAAAGGAAATAGGCAAATTAGCTTGCGGCATCATGGACCTTCTCATGTCTAACAATGTTCTATTCCTTCTTTCAGCAACACCATTTTGTTGAGGTGTGTAAGGATGAAAGTGGATCGATTACGGTGCCCGGATGCGCAACTGAAGTTTCAAAATAAATTTTAAAGGCAAAACCGAACACCATAAACCAGTGTGTATCAAATACCATAAAACACAAAAATGACATTCATAGTGTGTTTAGAATATTTTACCTATCAATCACAAAGGATTGATGATGGCTCCAACTAAGTTCTTAAACAACTTAGCTCTTCAATAGCTAGACAATCTACAAGCTTCCAATGAGAATTCCTTGCTCAAAAATTAAACCCACCACCAACAAGGAAGATACCATCTGATTTTGCACTAGAAAAATTAGAGTATTTTTTTTTTAAAAAAAGAGTGTGCATTCTTCAACTATTGAAGAAGCAAAATTAGGAGAAAGAATGAAAGGGAAATTTCGGCCATCTCATGGAGGAGAGAAGGGGGAGCCTTTTCTTGATTGTGTAAAAAGTGTTGTGTCTTCCAAAGGCATGCTAGCCTTTAATTTGAAAAAGTTGACTCTCAACCTTTCACCTTCCTAGTATGTTATTTGGGTTTGAAACATTTACAAAGCCCATGGACTATTATTTTAATATCTCAAACACATTTGAGATCAATTAAATCTTACTTGAATTTATTCAAGCCCACTAGCTAAATAATTATTTTCATTTGGGCTCTACAAGACCCAATGTTATTTAATTAATTCAACACTTGAATTAATTAAATTATTTGAACTCTACTAGGTGCACTAGTGTTTAATTAATTTAATTTAGTCTATAACAATGTTTATGAAAATCACAATTTCCAAATGCATTATTTATTTGGCCAAATTTTAATTTTAGAACACTTCCACAAATTAAATGTAATGTCCCGAAAATTTAAAGGTCAACGCAAACCACATGCATGCAATTATTAAATTCTTTTGTATTTTAATTAATTGTTTTAATTACATTAATTAATTATGTTGTGCATATTTACATGTTTAATATATATTTTTCTACATGGTTGCATTAAAAGGTATTTTTAAAATGTTATTCAAGTTGCGATCGAGGAACGGATACCGAGGGCTGAAAATAGAAAATGCTTTTATTGGTTAATTGTTTTTAATTATTTAAAATATGGGTGATGTTTTTTCATATTTTTGAAAATAATGGGTTTTGAGGTGATTTTATACGCGGAGACGTAAATTTTATCGGTGTTGGGTTTTCAACAAAAATATGAACGTTTTGGCAACCCGACAAATAAATTCACAAACTTTCCTAAACAAAATTATTTTTAATATTTTAATTAAACACTAATGGGCTAAATGGGCCTAATTAACTTGTTAATGACCAAAGCTTTTGCTAGTGTGCTTATTGTTATTTAAAGTACAAACCTACCCTACCCCATGCCATAATCTCACGCCCAACTCCCTTTTACAGTCAAAACTCTTCTCTTAAATTACAATTCATGGCACACACAAGCAAAGGAAGAGAAAACTTTGAAAATTCAAGGGAAAAATAATGCCATCGTCTCGTCGTCGTCGTTCTTCAATCGCCAACGTTTTCATGCGTTTAAAACCCAAAGACACACCATATTCTTTTTTACTCATCATCACACCATATTATGTAATTGTTTATGAATTTGCATAAAAACAAGTCACACCACTCACAATTTTCGCAACTATACATAGTCATGTGTCTAACTTGTGTTTATTGATTCAAAACCAAGCTTGTATTATGTTTAAAGGGCTGCAATGAATTAGGCTTTGATCAAACATGTTTCTAAGGGTCCTAGAACACATGATTATGCTGCTCAACTTCTTAAAATAAGGCTGGAAAAACGTGGGTTAAGGGAAGAGAGCCGTGAGGTATATGAAGAATTTGTGTGTGCATGTGAGGGTCCAAGGAACTCGATGGTTTGCATGGGGCTAGGGGGCTCGGCCAGGGCTGGTAGGGGCTTGGCTAGGGTCGTGTTGAGAGGCTAGGAGGAGCCCTATGGCGGATGGGCACTGCTACACGTAGGGGAGAAGGGGAGACGCACGAGACCCACTTGAAGAAGAAAGTGGCGTGCTGCTGGTGCAAGCGCCTAGGCTGGTGTGTGGGTCCAGGAGTGGTACAGGAAGGTCTAGAGGGTGGTACATCGACGGCGAGGTGGAGGGAGTCGGGGTCTAGAGGATGGAGGAGTCCTAGCATGGAAAAATTCCTAGTTCACGTGAGGGAGGGGCTACGGCTAGGAGATGGCTTGCGAAGGGCTTGATGCGCGGCTCAGGGGCTTGGGCTGGGGGTGGCTCGGGCTTGGGATTGGTATAGGGTTAGTAAGGGTCGTGGGTGATCAGTGGTTAGATGGCTAGAGGAGTCCTAGGGTCACTAGGAGTCTTGGGCAAGGAAGGGCTCACGTGTAGATTTTTGTGGCCCGGTTTCAGGGCTTGGGCGTGAGCTAGGGTTATGTTTTATGGGTATGGGTTGCTCAAGAGGGTACCTAGATGGGTTGGCTCGGGTTTGGCTTGAGGTGGCTCGGGCTTTGCTCGAGTAAATTAGGAGATGGCTCGGTATGTTCGATAAAAGGTCAAAAACAAAAATAATAAAGCTAAAATTGAATCTATGGTTCTAACACATGAATTGGAAGGGTAGAATAAATAATAAAAATGCGATGTTTAAAATTTGGGATCAAAATAACGAGTTTTGGATTTATTCGGGATTTAATTGCCGCACGAAACGCTAATTAACGAGTTAATAGAAACGCCTAGTTTTAAGCTTTATAAAATTATGAAAAATTATATTTAAGCTTAAATAATTATTAAAATTCTAATTTTTTAATTTGGAAATTTTATGTTAAGTTTTGGTTTAATTCGTGATTAAAATTCAGTAATACGTCTTATATAAAGATTAATTTAAAAGTCCTCGATTTAAGGTAAATAAAAATATGGAAAAATTGCTTAAATAATTATTTGGGACATGTTGGAGTAAATGGAATTAAGAAAAAGTCGAAAACGTGAAATTTTACGTCCAAGGGTAAAACGGTCATTTTAAACCTAAAAATTAGTAAACGTCATGACTGTATCCTGAATGCTGTTTTATATGCTAATATGATTATTTTCAATGATTATGGATGTTTATGAATTTTTATATCTTAATATGTCAATTTTAAATGTTTATGAAATTTTTATGTTTATGGATTTTTATGTTAAAATGTTTATTTTAAACGTTTATGATTTAAATGTTTATTTTAAATGTTTATGATGTTAAAATGTTTATTTTAAAATGTTTATGACTTTTTATGATTTTATATGTTAAAACGTTTATTTTAAATGTTTATGGATTTTTATGATTTAACATTGACATTTAAAAGATATGTTGCATGCTTGATTTAAAAGAAAAACGATATTATATGGATGTTTTTATTAAGTGATAGAAATACAAAATGTTGAAGGACGTGAAGAGATTGTGACTAAATATGTTGGAAATATCGTGAGGGTTATGGTCCTAGTGGGAGCCCGACAATCATATTTCCATTGATACGAATACGATTGGAGATATCGTGAGGGAGAAGGCCTCAGACGGAGCCCATTTACGGGAGAAGGCCCCAGAGAGAGCCCGAAAATCGTATTTCCAATGACATGAATATGTTAATACGTAAGACTAAGGCCCAGTTGATCAGTGAGAGTGTTGCTGGTGTCCCCGCCGCCCAGTACTGTGGTTACATGTAGATGGTGTTAGAGTAAGTGCACGTCGAGCCAAGTGTTGGCCGAATGTTCACAATGAAACTCTATGATAAACAGTCTTTATTTTAATAATATTTGAAATTATTGTTTTGGCACTTCTTTATCTGTATACCCATGCATGTTGCATAGATAAAGTCCTTGAATATACAAATAGCAGAAAGAATATGAGATGCTCATATGATGAGTATCATGAAACTCATATTTGCAATATTGTATATTCTAAACAGTTCCTAGTCGATTCAGCCGCCGCTAAGAAGGATATAGGCTGCTCGAGTTCGAGACTAGTATCTGCGATGTAAATACCATGTTTCATTGGTAGGGGACATTGTGATGTACGAGCATGCAGATAGGTGCTCCTGGTAGAGTGCACTGAACAACCCTCCATAAAGGACTTTCCAAGTGGTTCTCACTTATCGAGTGGAAACGTACTAGTTTATGGTTGTACACCATTAGTCCTTATGTCCCGGGACAACATTGACATTCTATGTGCTAGAATTACACTTTGACTTGTTTACGACTCATATGGGGTCATCAGGTGGCAAGGTTGGATGTTTTGTCGAAACATATAGGAGTCGATGCATTGTAGTCGGGGATTCACCGCTTACCTTCGGGTATGGATATCCTATGTGTATGTAGTATGAAATCTCTGATCAGAGTATGGTGGTAATTATGAAAGGGGTTTCATAGATTACACCATCGATGCAACTACGACATGACACATAGTATCTGACAACTCTCGATATACCAATGGTTGTCGAATCGGTCGGGATATATGAGTTGAAGGGACCGTACTGTACGCTAACCATAATTGAATGGTTCTTGCAGGCACTATCATTTGATACCTAGGGAATCATGTAAGCGATGNTTGAACGGCTTATAATGAAGTTTATAAGCGTAGGGAAAAATAGAAGTAGGGCTTCTATGAGGGAAATGTAACTTTTAATTTGTGGAAGTGTTCCTAAATTAAAAGTTGGCCAAATAAATAATGTATTTGAAAATTGTGATTTTCATAAACATTATTGTGGACTAAATTAAATTAATTCAAGTGTTGAATTAATTAAACACTAGTGGACCTAGTAGAGTCCAAATAATTAAATTAATTCAAGTATTGGATTAATTAAATAACATTGGGCCTTGTAGAGCCCAATTAGAAATAATTATTAAACTAGTGGGCTTGAGTAAAATCAAGTAAATGTTAAATG
This sequence comes from Primulina huaijiensis, assembly GCF_012295235.1. Lineage (NCBI taxonomy): Eukaryota > Viridiplantae > Streptophyta > Magnoliopsida > Lamiales > Gesneriaceae > Primulina > Primulina huaijiensis. Next base: position 10,561,565 of record NC_133318.1, read on the forward strand.
ATCTCAAATGTGTTTGAGATATTTAAATAAAAGTCCATGGACTTTATAATAGTTAGAAACCCAAATAGAAATGCATGCATGGGAGGTGAAGAGTTGGAAGACTATTTTTTCAATAATCAAGGCTTGACATGCTAAAAGTGCTTTTAGCTTTTTACACAACCAATACAACTCATCCTCCCCTTCACTCTATCTCACCTTGGCTGAAATTTTTTATTTTCATTCTCTCCAATTTTCTTTCTTTAATTGTTGAGGAAAGAACATACTTCTCAAAAGAAAAATCATTTTTTTTTTCTAGTGCAAAATAACTGTGGTTCTAGCTAGTTGGTGGTGGGCTTAATATTTGAGCAAGGTGTGCTCAAAGGGAAGCTTGAAGATTTTCTTGCCACTTAAGAGCTAAGGTGTTAACACCTTAGTTGGAGCCATCATCAATCTCAAGAGATTGATAGGTAAAAATCATAAAAACAACTTATGAATGTCATTTCGTGTTTTTGTATTTGTTACACATTATAGGCTTAAGGTGTTCGAATTTCTTGATACAAAAATTATTTTGAATCTTCCGTTGCGCATACGGGCACGTTAATCAATCCTCTTTCAAGTGGTATCAGAGCTAGGGATACTATTTTGTGTAGCATATACATAATATTATATTGAGGTCGATTTCTAACCGCATGAGATGATTTTTTGCAACAAAATACAAGGCCATGAAAAGAGGTTTTCGGGCAGCTTCTTGCTGCCCATTTTGGCAGCTCGGGCTGCCCGAACCCCTCAATTAAAAAAAAAAATTGTTGGCCAGAATCCGGCGACGGAGCTCCGGCGACGGCGATGACGACTAAGGTTTCGAAAAGTGTTTTGGATTATCAAAGTGTTATGGGCCTTGAAGTTGTTGGGCCATTAGATGGCTAACATAATTTGTAAAATTTAAATGGGCCAAAATGTTTTTGGAGAAAAATGATTTTTTTGGCACTTAAGTTTAAATTTACAAAAGTTGTACATATTTTTTCATAAAATAAATAATTGAACTTGGACTTTAATTATTTATAGTAAATTGTGATTTACAAGAAATTCAGTTATAAATAAATTAATTAGAAAGTAGACAAAGGGGTTTCTATACTTTGTTAATTTAGTTTATAATCGTGACGGTTAGTGATTGGATCAAGATATATAATATTGGTTCAATTGATTATTGTGATAATTAATTGATGGTGTATGATATGTGATATTATGCATGAAGGATTATCAAAATGTAACGCCCTCTTGATCGATTTCATAAAATAACAGCGGAATTTAAAATTTCCTTAAAGGAAAGAAGGATTTAAAATACATTTCAATATATAATCAAAAGTATATACATGATCAAATAAGCGTTGCAACAAAATACAAAATATCATTTTGATCATGTCCAAAAGTGCTAACAAAATAGCCTTCTTCCTTCCATCTTCTATGCATATGATCTCGACTCCAATCAAAGTCCTGGCCCGTCACTCTTATCTGCATCACATGAAATAACATAAATGAGAATAAAACTCAGCAAGTGGAGCTCTTACATAGCAATATACATATACCATACTCTGTAAAACGTGGCTTTGAAATCATTAATACCATCTAACTCTTGAAACATGAATAATATAGTAGAACATGAACAATAACGATGGTATTTCTCTTTTCTCTTGTGGATTGATATCTAAATAGTATCTCTGTCTCAGTACCTATATCCCATCGATATAAATCGATACTCTGTTGGGATATAAGCCTATGGTCGTCGATCAACTAATTGCATGCAATCTCTGGCTATCTATTTATCAATCCAATAAATCATTTGAAATCTCTCTTGGACATTAAAACAAACACCTTGAATGCTCTTTTCATTTGCATTCCCTTTTATACAATTGAGGCATATAAAAACCTCTAATATACAACAAAGTGTACCAATACATAACATGAATCAAATGAAAGGGAATAGCATGCTAAAACCATTTGAAGTACAATATATATAATTCATGTGAGCACAAGGAATGAATTCCACTTACTACACTTGGATCACTTGATTCTATTCTCTTGGTACAATTCCTACAACAATAAACCATGTATTGAACTATCAAAATCTCAATAATCATAAACCCATACCATAAAACCCATAAAACCAACACAATCAAACATCCCAATATTTCTCCCCAACACCAAAATCCAAGAATAGCTAAACATAAAGCTTACCTTAGCTCCTTGAACCCAAAATAAACTTGATCTCACTACAAAGACCCAACAATAAGCTTGAATCAAAGGCACCAAATGAAAGAAATGGAACCCTAGCTTACCCCTTGAGTGAAGAACCGAGAAGTAGAGGAGAGAAATGAGGGAAATTTGTGTCTCAACCAATTTTAAGCCTTAAAATACACAAACACGTTTTTTGTACTGTGCTGGGCGCTCGGGCGGTCATAAACTACCGCTCGGGCACGGACCATGGTGTCCAAGACGAAATTTTAAGAATCAGTGGCGCTCGGGCGGTCATTTCTTACCGCTCGGGCGCCGCTCTGCGCACAGCAGCCTCAAAGATTTCCTCCGAAACGCATCTTTCCTTCATAATTTGAAAAAGTGGTAAACATGAAAGTTGTAGCTCTATGTCTTGGCTTGCATCTCCAATTAATCTCATGTCATTTGAAGGTCTGAGTAAAGAGTTATGCTCAATCTCCCAACATGTGTCACTGGAGGAAGGACGACACCCACGACAAACTTCGGGGCGCTTTTGGCTTGTCTTCCACAATGATTTGAAAAAAACTCAAAACATGAAAGTTACACCTCTATGTCTTCTCTAACCACTTCATTTAGCCTCATACCAATTGGCTCAATATACAAATTATCATGAATTTAATCGCAACGACACTGCAGTATCACCACACATCTTCTATAAACACAATACCATAAATCATAAATCTCAACTCTTAACATCAGAACTATATTTAAACTTAACCAAGGAGTCAATAAACATATTAAATCTTAAACCGTACCGATCACCAAGCTTGGATATTACAATCTCCCCTCTTTAGAGGAATTTCGTCCCCGAAATTGACGTCACTGCGCAAAAAGTTCTGAATACCTCTCTCTCCTCTCATCCTCTGGTTCCCACGTAGCTTCTTCAATCAAATGATTCCTCCAAAGGACTTTAACAACGCCGATCTCTTTGTTTCTCAATACTTTAACTTTGTGATCCAGAATTTGGACTCGAATCTCTTGGTACGTCAAACTCGGCCTCAAATCCAATGGCTCGTGTCGAAGAACATGGGAAGGATTCGCAATATACTTCCTGAGCATGGAGACATGAAAAACATTATGAACTCTATCAAGATCTGGCGGTAAGGCTAACCTGTAAGCTCGATCACCGACTCTGTCCAAGATCTTAAATGGGCCAATGAATCTTGGACTCAACTTTCCCTTTTTGCCAAATCGCATCACACCTTTAAGAGGTGCAATCTTCAAAAACACGTGATCGCCAATTTCAAACTGCAACGGCCTTCGTCTGACATCAGCATAACTCTTCTGTCTTGACTGTGCTGTCTTCATCATTTCTTGGATAAAAGCAACAACATCAGTTGTCTGTTGGACCAACTATGGACCCAACATCTTCCTCTCACCAATCTCGTCCCAATACAAGGGAGATCTACATTTTTTGCCATAAAGTGCTTCATAAGGTGCCATGCCAATCGTCGCTTGGTAACTGTTATTGTACGTGAACTCAATAAGAGGCAATTTGGAATCCCAGCTACCAGGATAATCGATAGTACAAGCTCTGAGCATATCCTCCAAAATTTGAATAACTCTCTCTGATTGACCGTCGCTCTGAGGATGATATGCTGTACTGAGTGCTAACCGTGTACCCAAGGCTCTATGCAAACTCTTCCAAAACTCTGAAGTAAATCTAGGGTCACGATCAGACACAATCGACACAGGAACACCAAGAAGTCTAACAATCTCTGCTATGTACTTTTCGGCATATTGGTTCATGGAATACGTTGTCTTGACTAGGAGAAAATGCGCTGACTTGGTCAACCGATCAACGATAACCCAAATAAAGTTATAACCTTTCTGCGTTCTGGGAAGACCAATCACGAAGTCCATTGCAATGAGATCCCATTTCCATTGAGGAATCGGCAATGACTGCAATGTCCCAGCAGGTCTCTGATGTTCGATTTTCACCCGCTGACAAGTTAGGCACTGAGAAATAAACATGGAAATGTCCTTCTTCATACCTGGCCACCAATAAAGTCTTCGAAGATCCTGATACATCTTGGTACTACCTGGATGTATCGAGTATGGCGCGGTATGTGCCTCTGTTAAGATGTCTCGTCGAATATCATCACCAGTAGGAATGCATATACGGCCTCTAAATGTCATCAAACCATCTCCATTTATTCCAAACTCTGAATTATCTCTCTCTTCTGCTCTGGCTCTCATCTCTGACAACTGTAAATCATTGGCCTGCTCTCTACGGATCCTGTCCGTCAAAGTAGCCCGAATGATTAACGCTGAAAAGCGAGCAATGGTTCCCAATACTACCAAAGCTATCTCCTCTCGTTCCAAGTCTAACAACAACGAATTCTGGATCATAGAACTCAAAGAGGAACTTGACTTACGGCTCAATGCATCCGCTACAACATTCGCCTTCCCAGGGTGGTAATTAATTGTCACATCAAAATCTTTGACAAGCTCTAACCACCGTCTCTGTCGCATATTGAGTTCTTTCTGGGAAAACAAATACCTTAAACTCTTGTGGTCCGTGAAAATTTCACACTTTTGGCCATATAAATAGTGTCTCCAGATTTTCAGGGCGAAAACTACAGCTTCCAGTTCCAGATCATGCGTAGGATAATTTTTCTCGTAGTCTTTCAACTGACGAGAAGCATAAGCTATAACCTTTCCACGTTGCATCAGCACTGCACCAAGACCCTTCTTCGACGCATCGGTAAAAACAACAAAGTCCTCTGAACCACTGGGCAATGCAAGTACCGGAGCCGTCGTCAACCTATCCTTCAACTCCTGGAACCCACTTTGGCATTCATTGGACCACTCAAACTTCACAGTCTTCCTCATCAAATTGGTTAATGGCAGGGCAATTTTGGAAAAATCTGAAATAAAACGACGATAATAACCCGCCAAACCAAGAAAACTGCGTACCTCTGATACAGTGGTAGGGATAGGCCACTTCTGTATCGCCTCTATTTTCGCTGGATCAACAGCTAACCCATCCTTCGAGACAACATGGCCTAAGAAAGAAATCTGCTCTAACCAGAACTCACATTTCTTCAACTTAGCATACAACCTCTTCTCCCTCAACAATTGAAGAACGACTCTGAGGTGCTCTGCATGAAGCTCTCTGGTCTTGGAATAAATCAATATATCATCGATGAAAACAATGACAAAGCTATCCAAATAGGGCTTGAACACCTGGTTCATAAGATCCATAAAGACTGAAGGAGCATTAGTCAGACCAAACGACATCACAAGAAATTTGTAATGCCCATACCTGGTCCGAAACGCCGTCTTAGGGATATCAGACTCCCTAACATTCAACTGATAATAGCCAGATCGCAGATCAATCTTCGAAAACACTGTAGCCCCCTGCAGTTGGTCAAAAAGATCGTCTATCCTTGGCAACGGATATTTATTCTTGATCGTCAATTTATTGATTTCTCTGTAATCAATACACAGCCCCAAAGACCCATCTTTCTTCTTGACGAAAAGAACCGGAGCTCCCCAAGGCGAAGAACTCGGCCGAATAAAACCTTTATCTAATAAATCTCGCAACTGCGTCTTCAATTCTTTCATCTCTGTAGGGCCATTCTGTACGTAGCCTTAGAAATAGGAACCGTTCCGGGGACTAGATCAATCACAAACTCTACATCTCTGTCCGGCGGTAAACCGAGCACATCATCCTCAAATACATCAGGGAACTCTCTCACAACATCAATATCATAAATATTCAACTTCACAATTCTATCCGTATCAACAATCGAAGCCAAAAACCCATCACAACCTCTAAACAACAACTTCTTAGCCTCAAGACACGAAATAAAAGGAAGGACCAGCGAAGTACCTGCACTGGCGAGCATACCTTCGTTATTTCCATCATCTGCAAATTTCACCGTCTTAGCAATGCAATCAATCACTGCACGGTACGTTGATAGCCAATCCATGCCAAGTATAATATCAAAGGCAACCATCGGAATAACAATCAAATCGGCATAAACCACTCGCCCATCGATTTGAACAGAACACGCATACACAATAGACGTCGGGCACAACACATCTCCCGAAGGCAATACAACATTAAACTGGAGGGGAAGAATAGAAGGAACTAAACCCAAAGATCTCAAAAATAGTTCAGACATAAAAGAATGAGTAGCACCTGTATCAATCAATGTCGTAGCTACTCTGTCTGAAATTAAGATAGTGCTAGAGATCACAGAAGAATCAGGGTTTATACCTTCTTTCGTCATGGTGAAGATGCGACCATGCACCTTCTCTTTACTCGATCCTCTTGGACAGTCCTTAGCTTTCCGCCTGCAGTACCACATCGGTAGCAAGTGTGAGTACCAAATCTGCACTCTCCCCTATGATGCCTACTACACTTGGGAAACAACGGCTTCTCTGGATCAGATGGAACTGTCGGTGCTTTAGAACTCGGCTCTATCTTGCCTTTCCCCTTGTAACTGCCTTTTCCTCTTTTGCTCGAACCTTGACCTCTTTGAGCAATCGCCTGCTGCCTCGCTTGTCTCTCTCTAGCAATATCCTTTTCATCTTGCTCGGCTAACAATGCTTTAGCCAAAATCTCTTTAAATGTCACCGCCTTAGACATATTGATGTCCCTTCTGATTTCTGCTCGAAGTCCTCTAATAAAATGAGCACCCTTGTCTTTGTCATTTGAGGCAATATATGGGGCAAACAGACAACCCTCCTCAAACTTCAAGATGTACTCGCCAATATTCATATCTCCCTAGCGAAGCTCTAAAAACTCGGTCACCTTCCGGGCTCGAAGTGCATCTGGGAAGTACTTGTCATAGAAAAGATCCGTGAAATCTTGCCACTTTAATGCCGGAACATCAACACCTACCTTGGTAGCATTGCACCAAATACGTGCGGCTTTAACTAGCATGAATACTGCACAACCAACTTTGTCCTTGTCTTCATACTTGAGATGATCAAATATCGCCTCAAGTGCTTTGATCCACTCTACTGCCACCAATGGATCAGTGCTTCCTACAAACTCAGGCGGATCCATTCTCTTAAAAGCAGTAAAGATCCTATCATTTCCAACTGCTTGAACCACTTGGCCTCTCACTTGGCCTCTACCTTGACCTGTACCTTGCAAACGGAGCAACTGCTGAATCTGTTCACTATGAACCTTGGCTTGCTCTTTCAATAATTTGCCGAACTCGTCAACAACTCTCGATGAGGGGCTATCCTCACCCTCTGAGGCTTTTCTCTTAGGAGGCATTAAATCTTACAATGTGCTCACATAATACATATCAACCAATAACAATGAATAGATGAAGAAGAAGACATACCCGGACTGTTGAAAGTAGACGAAGTCATATGCATTGTTCCGAAGAACGTTGCTCTGATACCACTAAATGTAACGCCCTCTTGATCGATTTCATAAAATAACAGCGGAATTTAAAATTTCCTTAAAGGAAAGAATGATTTAAAATACATTTCAATATATAATCAAAAGTATATACATGATCAAATAAGCGTTGCAACAAAATAAAAAATATCATTTTGATCATGTCCAAAAGTGCTAACAAAATAGCCTTCTTCCTTCCATCTTCTATGCATATGATCTCGACTCCAATCAAAGTCCTGGCCCGTCACTCTTATCTGCATCACATGAAATAACTTAAATGAGTATAAAACTCAGCAAGTGGAGCTCTTACATAGCAATATACATATACCATACTCTGTAAAACGTGGCTTTGAAATCATTAATACCATCTAACTCTTGAAACATGAATAATATTGTGGGGACCCGAACCTAATTCAACACTTAATTGTTATTAGGATCAAATATAACAACTAAGTAATGTGGGACATAAATTTTTTTTTTTTTATATACAAGATATACAAGTGCGGAAACGTAAGGTAATCAATTCTAATACGCATATACATCTAATGGTACAAATCCTGTACACCATTTATTTATTTCAACTAAAGTTTAGTTACTATATCCAGTACTAAACCACTCTATTCTAAGTCCGGATCTCCACGCTAATCCTGAATCTCTCATCCTCTTCCTGCTCCAGGTCCTGCCCCACCTGTTGTCATGCACAAATACAAAACAAGACAACAGCCGGATAACTCCGGTGAGAAATACATCCCATTATAAACAATGTATACATGCAATCATATAAAAACATATATCAAAGCATATAACAACTATCATTAACATGTAGCAAATCAACAAACATGAATGATATAAAACTGTAATCAACTAGTCATCTCAGACTCAACTCAATCGACGCGTCATCTCAGACTCGACTCATTCCTAATCTAGGGATCCCGGGGTCTGGATATTGACAAATATATCGAATCTCAGTCGATAGGAATGAATCAACCCTAAACGGNTGTGCAATCCCAACTCAACATTAATTTATACCTTTATCTTCTCCGTTTGACGAAGACGAAGTCTCGAATTCAACTCTGTCCATATCCAATCTGGCAATGACAATATCGAATATATACAATATCAGTATATAACTCAATTTAAGACCTGTTCTGATCAATACTCACAATATAATCTGTCAATATCAACGATACAACGATACAATCCCAATCACTTCAGAATCTGATCCATATCAATTTACGGATGTTTCGACGGCATAACACTACAGTCTCGATAACCCCGTCAATCTCAACATCACAGATATACTACCAGAACTCATAATCAATATCGGTATAATTCATACTCTCAACAATAATAGATCATACTCTCAATTCAGTACAATCTCTATCATAACAGTTCTGAAAATCATATCAATTGCATACACAGTCTGTTCTTCGATCTGACTTCAATTATATACTGATCAGTAAATCCAAAACACATAACAATAATCAAATCTCAATTCATAATCAGTAATGATACAAATCTCAGTCAATTTCTTCCGAAAATCATAATAATTCTATACAGTACTCGTTTTTCAATCCTGTTTCGATGATACGATGTCTACTATGTCAAGACCAGCATATATGAATCATATCCGATTCTGACAATATCATAATTTCAATTCATGTCTAAACGTAACTAAACTTACGTCCTGTTGTAGCCTGCGTCGATAAGAACACAGTACTGTACTCAGATTCCAAATCAGACGGACGGATCGAAATATAAAGGCGTAAAGATTTTCAACCTTTCTTCCCTTGAAGCTTCTCTCGTTCTTTCTGAATTCAGAATTGAAGTATGTATATATATATATATACATACACGTAACATGCAACAAGGCAAATGGCTCATCCTACATGCAACACGTCTCGCGCATATGCGCGACCTTCCTCGGCGCATATGCGCGAGACATTCTGTCTCAGAGCGTAGCCTCACGGCAGCTCGCGCATATGCGCGCCCCACTTCCGCGCATGTGCGCGAGGTTCTCTGGAATTCACATTTGGCTACTAGACACCTCGCGCATATGCGCGGGGTCTTCTGCCCAATTCGCGCATGGCTCACGCATCAAGTCGCGCATGTGCGCGAATGCACTACCCCTCGCACATACTTTGCGTCTTTTCTCGTCTTTCCCGGTCTAGTACTTTCCGTCTATAATTACCGTGATTAATCAATAACTCATTTTAGATTAATCTCAGATTATGGTAATCAAATCTCGGGCATTACATTTCTCCCCCCTAAGATACGATTTCGTCCCCGAAATCACAGGTAAACAAATCAGATAAAGGAAGAAATGTATAATAGATGTTAATCATAGAACTCACCACAACGAAACCATTCTAAAATCTCTGTCTTATATCAGAATCTGTCTTTCAGGTAGTCTTTTTAATACCCCGTCAACTTTACTGTATTTTCAATGGCAGAATAGCCTTCATTCTGAATTATCGTTATTCTGCGAATCTCTAATCCAAATCTGGAATAATAATTCAAGAAGTATAACATCATAATACCACTCGACATAGCTATGACAGAATCAATCTCACAATGCTGGCTATACAACATCCGTATATACCAATCAACAGCTCCTAACAAATCGGTTAATTCCTGTCAAGGTTATATTCAATCATTGGCTTCAAACATCAACAGTCATCGTCCGACGTTGGCTTATTTCATCTGTATATTCTGAGCTGTCTCCATTTCTTCTGAATCAGCTTTAATTTCTTATCATATCTTTGATCCTATCAGATTCAGTCTCAGGTATCTCCGAGATATGATTTCCATACGAATGGCATCTACAGTTCTCACTGTACAATGCCTCAACTGAAGCTATCTCAATACTCCTCTGATAGCTATCGTTGTACAATCATTCACAAAGTGACAATACATCGTGTCAACTAGTGCTAACATCCAGCATTACAATTCTTCGATATCCCCAAGTATTAGGATAGTTCACTCCGACTATTCATCGATCTATGGGTACTATATGATAAAATTCATTGCATATTCTGCCAAAAGTACAAAATCAACCGAAACATCCATAGAAATGTATTCCCATTTCTATTCAAGAATCGATAATCTATTTAACCAATCTCCTGGTTACTATCTTTCTGTCTTCCTCTGTCGGCAATTCAGACAATTCAGTACAAACTCTGCCATATCTAATCTCATCTGTTTCTATCAAGACATTTTCTGCTATCAGGATGTACACTGAATCAATCATTGCGCATTTCTGACAATGTCTGTCATTTCAAATTCGAAATATCTGGCACAAATAAATCAGTTATTAACATACAATACAGTATTACTTACCTGATATTCGTCTCGATACCCTGTTCTGACTATCGATATTGAATTCTGTTGTATAAATCTGAAAGATTCGGCACAAGGAGACGATTCTGATTAACAACATTATTCAGCAATACTGATTTAATAACTCATAAACTGCAATTTCTGGCAATACTGTCGATCTGACTAGCCGATCATATTTCCAATGCTGTTTAGATCAACTGCTATATCATCTTTGAATGTACTGTTCCCCCCAAACAATATAATCTGTCTCAAATACTGTTTTAGAACAATAACAATTATCAAGCAATTTCAAAACAACAGTCGAATAAAATAGTCTGCTAAACTCATGCAACTATGAATTCCTGATATCAGTGTCGTTCTCAGCCACTGATCACGGTCTCAACTGGTCTAATATCAATCAGTATACCAGATTCGGATATCACATACTCTGAATACAATCTGTCTCAATCAAGATTCATATCGCAACAATTTCTGTATACAACAATCTCAGTTCTTAGATAATTCAATACAAAATATTCAATTCAGTCAGTCATATGCTGTGAGTCTATCATAATATCATAGATAAACGAGCATAATTCATCAACCCATAACCAGAACTGAAGTATTTTACAGAGAAACATACAATCAAATGTAACTATAACTCCCCGGCAGTAAATCTTCTAACTTAACTGAATACATAAGGAATTTCTCCATTCCTTTCGATAATCATCGAATCATAGATAATAAGGATGTCAAAAGAATTCAAAATCGAGAATCCTTACCGTATATTATTCATTCTTCGGCCATTTCAGGTCCGAATCTTGCCATCTCCTGGTAAGAATCTACAATAGTTCTGTACTTGTGCAATATATCAGTATCAATAATGCGGTCAGAATCAGACAACACAAGTACTACACAATCTAACTCAATTTCACTCTCATCTTACTGCAGTATACAAAAGGTCACAGAATCTCAGTGATATCAAATCCTCTCCCAAAAGGAAAGAGATCAATACTACCGTAAATATAGACCCAACAGATAAAGCATGTCTCGAAGCAATTCATACAAAATCAGGTATAAACTGTATTAATATCTCTTAATACATACACAAGATACTCATAAAAGAACAATTATCTGTCACTATATCATCAAGTGCCTCCTGGGTCTGTTCCACGGTCCCTACAACCAGATGATTCTGCCCCATGAGATCTCCGGGAACCTTTCTGTGGACAAACTCTAGCAAAATGTCCCTGCTATCTACAGATATTGCATTTACCAGTCACTTCTTGGCATTGCTCCGTGGGATGTCTCCCTCCGCAAGTTCTGCAATAAATCCCCGTATAACTCGGGCTAGAACCACTGGAGCTAGATGAACCGCTCCCTAACTTCTTGAACTGTTTCTTTCGAGCTTTCAATTGTTCTTTCTTTCCACCACTGCTGCTGTCAATCTCGATTCTGGAAGGCAGTTGTTGTGGTCTCGGTGATAGAAGAACATACGCGGCTTCTTTTTGTCTCATCAGAACTGTTTCTGCTCTTCTGGCTCTGTTCAGTGTATCAGCAAAGTTATTCGGTTGTTTCACATTTACCAATGTACGTATCTCCGGATTCAATCCCTGGATGAACTGATCAAATAAAGCTGCATCATTCCTAGCCACGTGAGGGGCAAAACGTAGCAAGGTGAAGAACTGGGCCAAATACTCATCAATATTCAATTGACCCTGTCTTAAATTTTCAAACTCTGCACTTTTATCCTGTCTGTATGATACGGGAAAGTATCTTTGATAAAATTCGACTTTAAAAATTTTCCAGGTAATCACTGGACCACGCTGTTCTAAGGCTTCTTTGGTTACCAACCACCAACTCCTTGCGACTTCTCGTAATTGGTTCCCAATCAGTTTAACTCTACAATCATCTGTGAAACCAAGAAATTCAAATAGCATTTCTATGTCCTCTAGCCAATTTCCACAAGCGATTGGCGTCTCAGTACCCGTCAGAATCGGCGGTTGGAATGACTGAAACCTCTTCAACTGTGTTTCCATCAGAGTATCTGACACATCTATCTGATCAGTCGAAGTACTACCTCGTTCTGGAATTCTTGAGGAGGTATATCTGATGATCACAAGAGTTAGCAATTCACATGAGACAAATCCGTCTCAGTCTCTTTCCGATCAGCTTACCTCTGATCAAGAATCGGTTTTGATTCATTCTCAATAACACACATTGCAAAATCAACTCAGATATTTAGGTAACATGTATTTCAAAGCAGTAAAACATAATATCATGCTAGCATACACAATGTCATTCAACATTATAATAAGTCACATGGTAGCAATCAAAAGCAGGAAAGAAAACTCAATCTACCCCGCTCATTTTCTTCTATTTCAGTCTAAGGAACCTACAGTTCTAGAACCTACTGCTCTAGAACCTAATGCTCTGATACCACCTGTTGTGGGGACCCGAACCTAATTCAACACTTAATTGTTATTAGGATCAAATATAACAACTAAGTAATGTGGGACATAATTTTTTTTTTTTTTATATACAAGATATACAAGTGCGGAAACGTAAGGTAATCAATTCTAATACGCATATACATCTAATGGTACAAATCCTGTACACCATTTATTTATTTCAACTAAAGTTTAGTTACTATATCCAGTACTAAACCACTCTATTCTAAGTCCGGATCTCCACGCTAATCCTGAATCTCTCATCCTCTTCCTGCTCCAGGTCCTGCCCCACCTGTTGTCATGCACAAATACAAAACAAGACAACAGCCGGATAACTCCGGTGAGAAATACATCCCATTATAAACAATGTATACATGCAATCATATAAAAACATATATCAAAGCATATAACAACTATCATTAACATGTAGCAAATCAACAAACATGAATGATATAAAACTGTAATCAACTAGTCATCTCAGACTCAACTCAATCGACGCGTCATCTCAGACTCGACTCATTCCTAATCTAGGGATCCCGGGGTCTGGATATTGACAAATATATCGAATCTCAGTCGATAGGAATGAATCAACCCTAAACGGTATCGATATAATGCATATATCCAGTATCTGGGCGAATAGGCCGCAGAATTGACGAATCAGCCAAGGACTAAACGAATCAGCCACTGACCAGACGAATCAGCTGGTGATTAGGCAAATCAGCCGATGACCAGACGAATCAGCCGGTGACTAGTACATACATTGTCTATGAATCAATAGACTACAACCATCAATCTCATCAATTGTAATTATCAATGCAATCAAATAAAGTATGTGATTTAGGGAAACTCGAGTCAAACCTCACTCGAGTTGTGCAATCCCAACTCAACATTAATTTATACCTTGATCTTCTCCGTTTGACGAAGACGAAGTCTCGAATTCAACTCTGTCCATATCCAATCTGGCAATGACAATATCGAATATATACAATATCAGTATATAACTCAATTTAAGACCTGTTCTGATCAATACTCACAATATAATCTGTCAATATCAACGATACAACGATACAATCCCAATCACTACAGAATCTGATCCATATCAATTTACGGATGTTTCGACGGCATAACACTACAGTCTCGATAACCCCGTCAATCTCAACATCACAGATATACTACCAGAACTCATAATCAATATCGGTATAATTCATACTCTCAACAATAATAGATCATACTCTCAATTCAGTACAATCTCTATCATAACAGTTCTGAAAATCATATCAATTGCATACACAGTCTGTTCTTCGATCTGACTTCAATTATATACTGATCAGTAAATCCAGAACACATAACAATAATCAAATCTCAATTCATAATCAGTAATGATACAAATCTGATATCAAATCTCAGTCAATTCCTTCCGAAAATCATAATAATTCTATACGGTATCTATTCTTCAGTCCGGTTTCGATTCTACGATGTTTACTATGTCAAGAACATCATACATGAATTCTGTTCAATTCTGACAATATCATAATTTCAAAACATATCACAACGTAGCAAAACTTACGTCAAGTTGTAGCCTGCGTCGATAGGAACNTTGAAGCTTCTCTCGTTCTTTCTGAATTCAGAATTGAAGTATGTATATATATATATACATACACGTAACATGCAACAAGGCAAATGGCTCATCCTACATGCAACACGTCTCGCGCATATGCGCGACCTTCCTCGGCGCATATGCGCGAGACATTTTGTCTCGGCGCGTAGCCTCACGGCAGCTCGCTCATATGCGCGCCCCACTTCCGCGCATGTGCGCGAGGTTCTCTGGAATTCACATTTGGCTACTAGACACCTCGCGCATATGCGCGCACTGACACCGCGCATATGCGCGGGGTCTTCTACCCAATTCGCGCATGGCTCACGCATCAAGTCGCGCATGTGCGCGAATGCACTACCCTCGCACATACTTTGCATCTTTTCTCGTCTTTCCCGGTCTAGTACTTTCCGTCTATAATTACCGTGATTAATCAATAACTCATTTTAGATTAATCTCAGATTACGGTAATCAAATCTCGGGCATTACAAATATAGTAGAACATGAACAATAACGATGGTATTTCTCTTTTCTCTTGTGGATTGATATCTAAATAGTATCACTGTCTCAGTACCTATATCCCATCGATATAAATCGATACTCTGTCGGGATATAAGCCTATGGTCGTTAATCAACTAATTGCATGCAATCTCTGGCTATCTATTTATCAATCCAATAAATCATTTGAAATCTCTCTTGGACATTAAAACAAACACCTTGAATGCTCTTTTCATTTGCATTCCCTTTTATACAATTGAGGCATATAAAAACCTCTAATATACAACAAAGTGTACCAATACATAACATGAATCAAATGAAAGGGAATAGCATGTTAAAACCATTTGAAGTACAATATATATAATTCATGTGAGCACAAGGAATGAATTCCACTTACTACACTTGGATCACTTGATTCTATTCTCTTGGTACAATTCCTACAACAATAAACCATGTATTGAACTATCAAAATCTCAATAATCATAAACCCATACCATAAAACCCATAAAACCAACACAATCAAACATCCCAATATTTCTCCCCAACACCAAAATCCAAGAATAGCTAAACAGAAAGCTTACCTTAGCTCCTTGAACCCAAAATAAACTTGATCTCACTACAAAGACCCAACAATAAGCTTGAATCAAAGGCACCAAATGAAAGAAATGGAACCCTAGCTTACCCCTTGAGTGAAGAACCGAGAAGTAGAGGTGAGAAATGAGGGAAATTTGTGTCTCAACCAATTTTAAGCCTTAAAATACACAAACACGTTTTTTGTACTGTGCTGGGCGCTCGGGCGGTCATAAACTACCGCTCGGGCACGGAGCATGCTGTCCAAGACAAAATTTTCAAAATCAGTGGCGCTCGGGCGGTCATTTCTTACCGCTCGGGCGCCGCTCTGCGCACAGCCGTCTCAAAGATTGCCTCCGAAACGCCTTTTTCCTTCATAATTTGAAAAAGTGGTAAACATGAAATTTGTAGCTCTATGTCTTGGCTTGCATCTCCAATTACCTCATGTCATTTGAAGGTCTGAGTAAGAGTTATGCTCAATCTCCTAACATGTGTCACTGGAGGAACGACGACACCCACGACAAACTTCGGGGCACTTTTGTCTTGTCTTCCACAATGATTTGAACAAAACTCAAAACATGAAAGTTACACCTCTATGTCTTCTCTAACCACTCCAATTGGCCTCATACCAATTGGCTCAATATACAAATTATCATGAATTTAATCGCAACGACACTACAGTATCACCACACATCTTCTTTGAACACAATACCATAAATCATAAATCTCAACTCTTAACATCAAAACGATATTTAAACTTAACCAAGGAGTCAATAAAAATATTAAATCTTAAACCGTACCGATCACCAAGCTTGGATATTACACAAAAGCCCAAGCCCAATTTGCTAGGTGTATGCTAGGATATTTTGTGTTGAATGATTGTAATAATTATCAATTTATAAAGTGGACTTGGTTTATGGCCCGTTCCCATCCCATGAGATGTATCCCTATTTGCCATGGATATTTATTTGTAAATATTAGTATAGTGGAAAATCAAGATTGGAAGATGGTGGCCTTGATGATTATGAAAATCGAAGACATGTAAATATTGGAAGCATATATAATAGCTGCATTTGCATCCCATGCATTTCCCTAGGATTGGACCTAGGCCTTGCTTAGCTCACATGGGCCGTTAGTTTTGGGGAGATTGACCATCCTTGTTTTGTTTACTGTTTAAAATATATGCATGATATGTTATAAATAATGAGTATGTGCGTTATTATTATGATAATAACAAAGTTGCATGAATCCGGCAATCATACGATCAAACATGGCGAGCTTTTAAAATAAAATTAATGATGAGACCTTTCAAAATTAAAAACCCTTGTTTTGAATAAGATTCAAAATTAATATCAAGCCCGAAAAGTGGAATTATAGAGTTGTTTATAATTTCCTGTTTATAATTTCCGTGTCTTCCATCGACAATGGGTGCATGATGAATGCTACCCGAGTTCCGGGCTCGGCTCATATTATTGGGGGGGCCTTGGACACCGGAAAGCCGTGACATCCATTGACATGGTGATGTGAACTACGTGGAACTCCCATGATTTCGGCTCATATTATTGAGGAAACTCATGGCGACCGTCCATTAAGGTTCAACATAGATGGGTAAGGCCTGACACGTAAAGATGAACGACGTCATATTATTGGGTCCTAATCAAACGTGAGACAAAAGTTTACGTAGAGGGTTGCATGGAGATGCAATTGGAAACTACCTTTTAGGAATTGTGATTGGTTGATATTATTCGGGATCATAATTCGCTAATTGGACCTTGCGTACCTACTAAGGGAAGGAGTTTCCCGTTTTAAATAGAGGGTAGTGAAAATGTCAAAACAGTGGGAGCGAAAATTTATAAAGTAAAAGTCCATACTTTATATCTTACTATATATTTTAAAATAGTCATTAACATTTATTTGTTTTACTTTTCAGTACAAATTTTGACAATGTCTTCGATTCGCAATCCGCTATCTGCAATACTCGACAAACACGTATTAACCAGACCTAACTACCTCAACTGGCTAAGAAACTTATAAATCTTCTTGAATTCGGAAAGGATAGCATATACAGTTACTGAGTCGCCCCTTGTTGAGGCTCCGACTGACTGCACTCCTGAGGAATTGCAGACTTATAAGGAATGGTGTGACCATGACATGAAAGACAGGTGTTATATTCAGGCTTCTATGAATGATGAGCTGTAGAGGCGTTTTGAGGAAGCAAAGAGTGCTGCTGACATTCATTTGCATCTCAAGGAGCTCTTTGGTGAGCAGACTCGACCTCTTAGGCATGCTACCGTCAAGGAGCTGATCACTTTGCGCATGCTAGATGGGGACTCGGTCCATGAGCATGGCCTGAAGTTGATTGGGCTCGTGGACAAGCACATTGGCATGGATTTGATGTTGCCTTCGGAGTTGACAACCGACGTGTTGCTCTTGTCACTGCCTAGCTCGTTTGATCCTTTAGTAGTGAATTTCAATATGAACAAGATGGAGCCGACCCTTGAGGAGTTGGTGAACATGCTTGTGACCTTTGAGTCCACCATCAAGAAAGAAAAGCCGGTTTTTTATGTGGGTTCTTCATCTGATACGAAGATTGATCCACGTTGGAAGGGAAAGAAGCGTTCTTTCCAACGTCGCAAGAAGAACGTGCCCTTGAAGAGGCAGACTCCGAGTCCCGCAGTGGCAGCCACACCAGTGAAGGCTGACAAGACTGTTGAAATCTGTCATCACTGCAAGAAGCCTAGACATTGGAGGTGTAAGGTCCAAAATTAAGACGACGTAATCCAACTGCATGCGAATCTAGGAAATATGAAAAATGGCCAATTAACTGATTTTAATTGCTAATTGATTATGTGACATACATGCACATATGTTAAATATGATTTTATTATCATCATGTATAAAATTGTATTTTATTATCATCATGCATAAAATCATCATGAAAAACGTAAAATGTTTTTATTAAATAGTTATTTTAAATTATTTAAAATATGGTTGATGGTTTTTCATATTTTTGAAAATAAAGGGTTTTTGACGTGATTTTATACGTCGGGACGTAAATTTTATCGGTGTTGGTTTTTCAACAAAAACACGAACTTAATAGCAACCTGACTAATGAATTCACAAGCTAGTCTAAACAAAATATTTTTTTGTTATTTAATTAAAGGTTTTTGGGCTTAATATGGAGGCTTAATAGGCCTAAGCCCTATTAGTAGAATTATTTAATATAAAACATGTTAAAACCCTTTCCCCATCACACACAATACACGCCTCCCACCTTTTTTAAAATTCAGAAAACTCTCCCAAAAATACTCAAAGTTCACGGCTCACGCACACTCACACTTTGGAAGAAAATTCGAAGGGTCAAAGGAGAAGCTAGCCAAGGTTTTTGCTCCGTTCTTCGACGTCAACGTTTATTCGTGCGTTTAAAACGCAAAGGCACGCCATACATCTCCTTTTCTCATCCATCATATCATATTATTTGTTTAATTATTGTATACATGAAGAACATGGATTTATTTTTCAGAATTTTTGAAATAATGCATGCACACATAGGAAACATGAGATTTTGATGCAAATTCATGATTTTATTATGCACAAGGGGCTTCCATGATCATAGGTTCTGCACGGGTGATGTTAACACATGATTTAAGGTCCTAACACACACCTTCTAATCACCAAAGTCGGAGGAGCACAAGCAAAACAAGCTGGAAGCAATTTCGGCATTCATAGGGTCATAGGGATCGGTTTCCTTGTAGTGAGGGTTTTGGGCTGGGTTAGGTTGGACCAGGGCCTGGCTAGGGACTTGGTTGAGTCAAGGGAAGAGTCCTAGCCATGCTAGGACTCGAGCTAGGGGGCTGGGAGGAGTCCTTGACAGCAAGGACTCCTACCCGCGTGTGTCTTCAATCCTGCGCAGATGTGTGCAGGCTTGCAGGGGTGGAAGGGCTCGGCCAAGGGGGCTTAGGCTGGGCTAGGGTGCGTCCTTAGGGTCCTAATTGAGTTCAAAATATGTTGGTTCAGGGGCTAGGTCGGTTGGCTAAGTCCTGGAGAAGCAAGGAGTGTCCTACACCTAGGTGGAGTTCTCGGCCATGCAGAGGGTTAGGTCTAGGGCTTTGTTTTTTGGCCTTTTTAAAAGTATCTAAGTGAACTTAGGGTCCAGTAGGGTACTCTAGGATGTTGGTCAGGTTTTGGATCAACTTGGCTCGGGGGTGACTCGTGAAAATTAAAAGTTGGCTCGGGGTCGAAGTTTAGGTGTCATAGTAGGGTTTCTAAACTAAAATAAATTGAAAAACGGCTCACGGGGGTCGAGTCGTGGCTCATAAGGGCTAAAATAATATAAAAAGACTAAATTATGAATTTAGGAATTTTATATTAAAGTTTGGGATTTTTCGGGATTAAAATACCGTCAAAATAATTAATTAAAGATAAATGAAAAAGTCTAATATTTAGGCTAAATAAAATTATGGAAAAATTAATTTAGGCTTAAATTATTAATTGGGACATGTTAGAGTCAAGAAATCAAGAAAAAAGTCAAAAACGTAAAATGGCAAGTCCAGGGGTAAATCGTTCTTTTTACACCAAAAATTTGTAAACGTCATGCTAGTGCCCTAAATGCTGTTTTTATGATATCATGATTATTTTTAAATTTGTATGAAATGTTCATGATTAAGTTATGATTTTTAAATGTCTATGGGATTTTTTATGATTTAAGGAAGACATTTAAAAGACATGTTGCATGTTTGGTTTCAAAAACAAAATTTTATGTTATGCATGATTTTTTTTTAAAAGTGATGAGAATGTAAACGTTGAAGGAAGTGAAGTAATTGTGACTAATTCGATAATATTGGAGATAAGGTGAGGGTGACGGTCCCAGTGGGAGCCCGACGATCGTATTCCGATTATTACGAATATGAGGTAACGATATGAGGTAACAGAAAGAATGAGAACATCGTGAGGGGAAAAAGCCCCAGAGGGAGCCCATTTATGGGAAAAGCCCCAGAGGGAGCCCGACGATCGTATTTCTATTCAATGAGGATAGGCCAGGGCCCAGTTGGCCGGTGAGAGTGTTGCTGGTGTCCCCCGCCGCCCAGTACTGCGGTTTCATGTAGATGGATCCATCGACTTTTGAGGTTTGAGTAAAGTCACAATTAACGACCTGAATTCAACAAAGGAAAAGGAAAATGAAAAGGAAAAGGAAAAGGAAAGGAAAAATGTTTATGATCATGTTAAAGGTTTTATGTCATGTTGAGGACTAAGGAAAAAGTTAAAGTTTATATTTGCATGTCATTAAATTGTTATTTTTACGTAAAAATATTTTCATTGTTGCACATTGTTTTATACGTATTATTTGTTATAAAGATTATGGTGTGTTGAGTCTATAGACTAACTAGGTGTGTTGGATGCAGGTGAGGTTGAGGGAGGTCTTGATGGATGATTTGACTAGACTGAAGGCGCACATAACCTGAAGACCAGCACTTCTACTATTTCCACATTTATGATTCATGATTTACGTTAAAGATTTTAAGACTATTTATTTATGCTTTTGAGAGATTTTTGAGAGGTTTAGTATGGGCTATACTTTTCGAACTTATTGCTTTTTAGGTTTGGTAAAACATGCGACGATTTCATTTTTGTGACTATTTCACTTGATTTTTAAAATGCTAGTTGGATGATGTTTTATTTTAAAGAGGTAAAATAATTTATAAAAATATTTTGATGAGGATTATGTATATGGCCGAAATTGGGTGTTGTAAAAAAAATTTTCTAGTACTTTTTAAGCAATAAAAAGGGTAGACGTTTCAGTTAGTATCAGAGCAAAGGTCCTGTAAAGGGTTGTGCCACCATCAGCGTCGGGAAGATTAGTCATCAAGCCTCAAGTTGTAAGTTTACATGCTTTATGTGATTTAATATGATGTTACCGGCATGACAATGTGAATGTTATGTTCACGCTACATGTTTACTAGCTTTTGAGTATTTATGCTTTGCATGCTTAAATTTCTAAAATGAGTTAGGATATGTCGCATGATTAGAAAACTTAGATTTAAATGTATGTTAGTTATGTTAGAATTTGGAAAACATTCAGATAAAATGCCTCCTAGACGTGCTCCCGTTAATCGAAACCAAGCAGAGAACAATGTGAATCATCAAGGAAATGCACCACCACCACCACCACCACCAGGGGATCCTGCTACTCCTGCATTAGAGGGGATGGCTCGTCTCTTCGAGCAGCAGTTACAGCAGCAACAGTTACAGCAGCAGCAGTTGCAGCAAATGCAACAACAGCAATTACAGCAGCCACCTAGGCCACAGCATGAAGCGTTTATGATCAGTTCCGAAGGCTAGGGACAAAGAAGTTTTCTTGCACCACCGATCCCTTTGCTGCTGAGAGTTGGATCCGTTCACTTGAGGTACACTATCGTTATCTGGATATGGGGGATGCGGATCGGGTGAGGTGTACTACTTATCTATTCAGAGATGACGCTTCTTTATGGTGGGAAGGAGCCGAGCAGGGTGTTAACCTTGCTACACTTACTTGGGCTCAATTCAAGACAATTTTCTACCAGAAATATTTTACTGCTGATGTGAGAAGCCGCTTAAAGAGGGAATTTATGACTCTCTGTCAGGGAGACGCTACTGTGGCTGAATTTGTGAAGAAGTTCGATAAGGGTTGCCACTTTGTACCCCTTATTGCCAGGGATGCCGAAGAAAAACTTAGACACTTCATGGATGGTCTACGACCTACTATACGGAATAATGTTATGATGATGCGTCCGTCGGATTATGCTACTGCAGTTACTTATGCATACCAGTCTGAGTAATCCTTAAAGGACATCGATTTTGAGATTCAGCGCAAGAGGCAGCAGCATCAGAATAATAATCAGCCTAACAAAAAGCCATACACGGGTCCTCCTAGACCTCAAGGGCCTCAAAAGCCCCAAGGTCAAGTCAAGAAACAAGCACCACAAAAGCCACAGAATCCTGGAGCACCAAAGTCTGCTGAAAGGCAACCATGCAAAGAGTGCAACCGTCTACATCTTGGCAAATGCGAATGGGGATCCTTTAAATGTTTCTACTGCAAAGAGGCTGGACACAAAGCTATTGATTGCCCAAAGAGGAAAGCAGCTACTACGGCACGAGCTTACGTTATGAATGCCAAAGAAGTTGAGGAAGAGGCAGACACTACACTCATCACGGGTAACCTAGTCATTTAACATTTTATATTGCTTATTATTGCATGAAATGTTAAATTGGTTATTAGAATTGATCTGGGGACAAGAATTAACCTAGTGGAAATTAGGTTGCATGCTCTACTTAGTTGGATTTAAGTTATGATTTTAGGAACCATGGAAAATTATATTAATTTTGTGCCTTATTTTATGTAAAGGATGACTTAATTCCAAATAAAAAGTTGAGGGCCAAAATTTAGAGAAAATCATAACTAAGGAAATTATAGGGTTTCGAAATTTTAAGGGTCACAGAAACCATTTTCGTAAATTTGAGGTCTAAAATGTAATTTTCGATAACTAAGAGACCAAAACGCAGTTTTTCAAGAAATGTTTAAGTTCAACACGCAAATTACATATAGTTTTGGGAATTAATGATAGTAAATCCTTAAGCTTCAACACGAAAAGATTTAAAAGACATCTTTCACCGCAGAGGATTATCATTCAAGGTGTGGCAACCTATGCACTTTTAGACTCGGGAGCTACACATTCATTCATATCTGAAATCTTAATCAAAAGATTCAATATTTCTCCTCAAGATATGGGATTGGGTTTCAAAGTTTCTATTCCTTCCGGTGATCAAATGCTCATGTCTAAAATTGTCAAGAATCTGGAGCTTCTTTTATGCAAAGATATAGTTCGGGCAGACCTTATCGTGCTTCCTATGCCCGAATTTTATATTATTCTCGGGATGGATTGGCTATCACCAAATGGAGCTTCGATTGATTTTTGTCAGCGAACAGTGTCTATTCGACAGCCTAGTGGAAATCTTTTGTCTTTGATACGACAAGAAACAAACAAATGCCGCACATTATCTCTTGTCTATGTGCGAGGAAACTTATTAAACACCGATTCCAAGCTTTTCTAGCGTGTGTTACTACCGCACATGATCCTATCAGTCAGAAATTTGAAGATGTTGATATGGTCAGAGATTTTCCCAGCGTCTTTCCCGAAGACGTTTCTGGCATTCTGCCCGATCGTGAAGTGGAATTCTCTATTGATTTAATGTCGGGAAAAGTTCCTATATCAAAAGTACCTTATCGTCTAGCACCTGCCGAAATGAACGAGCTAAAAGTTCAAATCCAAGAACTGCTAGACAAGGGTTTTATTTGCCCTAGTTATTCTCCATGGGGCGCACCAGTATTATTTGTGAAAAAAAAGATGGTAGTATGCGTCTTTGTATCGATTATCGAGAGCTCAATAGGGTCACTATCAAAAACAAGTATCTATTGCCAAGAATTGAAGATTTATTTAATCAGTTGCAAGGAGCATCGATATTTTCTACGATTGATCTTCGATCTGGGTACCATCAGTTGAAAGTAAAAGAGTCAGAAGTCCATAAGACAGCATTTCTCATGAGATATGGGCACTATGAGTTTATGGTCATGCCATTTGGGTTGACCAATGCGCCAGTGATCTTCATTGATCTCATGAGTATCGTATTTCAACCGTATCTGGATCAGTTTATTATTGTCTTCATTGATGACATATTGATCTATTCCAAGAACAGAGAGGAGCATAGCCGTCACTTGAGTATCACACTGCAGGTACTGCAAGACAGGAAGCTATATGCAAAGTTCAGAAAGTGCGAGTATTGGCTTGATAGAGTGACGTTTTTGGGCCACATCATTTCTAGTGATGGCGTGGAAGTTGACCCGAGTAAATTTGAGGCATTGAAAGAGTGGCCAGTACCAAAGAGTGTTACCGAGATTCGCAGTTTCTTGGGACTAGCTGGCTATTATCGCAATTTTATTTAGGGGTTCTCATCTATAGCGGTACCTATGACCGCTTTGACAAAGAAGAATGCAAAGTTTGTTTGGGCACCCAAGTGTCAAGACAGTTTTGACAAGTTGAAGCAAGCTTTGATATCGGCACCGGTGTTATCTATGCCATCGGGGCAAGGGGAGTACGTTCTGTATACCGACGCTTCTAATCTCGGTTTGGGCGCAGTTCTGATGCAAAATGATCGAGTTATAGCTTATGCATCGAGACAGTTGAAGATTCACGAGAAAAACTACCCTACTCATGATCTTGAGCTTGCAGCAGTGGTTTTTGCCTTGAAGATTTGAAGACATTACCTTTATGGGGAGAAGTGCAAGATATTCACTGACCATAAAAGTTTGAAATACTTCTTCAACTAGAAGGAGCTGAATATGAGACAGCGCATATGGATTGAGTTAGTAAAGGATTATGATTGTGACATTAGCTACCATCCGGGAAAAGCTAATGTAGTGGCAGACGCACTGAGTAGAAAAGTAGCAGTTATCACTCATCTATCACTCCAAAGACCGTTGCAGTCCGATATACAACGGTTTGAACTTACAGTGTATGCTAGGGGCGAGGCCTTAATCTTGCCACGTTATCAGTACAGTCGACTTTAAGAGATAGAATTCGTGATGGGCAGTCAACCGATGAGCAGTTGCAAAAGTGGAGAGCTAGATATGAAGCCAAAGGTCGGAAATTATATTCAGAAGTGGATGGTATAGTTCATTATCGAGATCGGTTATGGGTTCCTAGTGACGATTCTTTGAGAGATCTTATTTCGAAGGAAGCCCATGACACGCCTTACTCCATCCATCCAAGAAGTACGAAGATGTACAAAGATCTGCAGTTGTTATATTGGTGGCCAGGCATGAAGAGGGACATTCTGAGATTTGTAACCGAGTGTTTGACTTGTCAGCAAGTTAAAGCAGAGCCCCAAAGACCAGCGGGGAAACTTAAGCCACTCCCTATTCCCGAGTGGAAATGGGAAAACGTCACCATGGACTTTGTTGTGGGATTGCCAAAGACAGTAAAAGGATTCAATGCTATATGGGTGATAGTTGATCGTCTTACCAAATCAGCGCATTTTCTACCTATTAAGACGACTTTCACCATGACTCAGTACGTCGACTTATATATTCGAGAGATAGTTCGCCTGCATGGGATTCCTGTGTCTATAGTTTCTGACAGAGATCCGAGTTTGACATCATCTTTTTGGAAGAGTCTACATGCAGCGATGAGGACTAAGTTATTTTTCAGTATAGCATTTCATCCTCAAACCGAAGGACAGTCAGAAAGGGTTATACAGATTTTGGAAGATCTACTTCGAGCATGTGTTATCGACTTCTAAGGTAGTTGGGAACCAAAGCTACCTCTGGTGGAGTTCACCTACAATAACAGTTTCCAATCATCAATCGGGATGGCTCCTTTTGAGGCACTTTATGAAAGAAAATGTAGATCTCCTGTTCATTGGGACGAGGTTGGGGAAAGAAGAGATATTGGTTCGGATGTGATTGAAGAGACTGCCGAGCTTGTAGTTAAAATTCGTGAGAGAATGAAAACTGCACAAAGCCGACAAAATAGTTATGCGGACAAAAGACGAAGGGACTTAGAGTTTGCAGTGGGCGACCATGTATTTGTGAAAATAGCACCTATGAAGGGGTGTTATGCGCTTTGGCAAGAAAGGCAAGCTTAGTCCAAGATTTATAGGTCCGTTTGAGATTTTGGAGGGGATTGGGACACTAGCTTATAGAGTGTCATTGCCACCAACACTTTCGGGAGTTCATAATGTGTTCCATATTTCGATGCTACGGAAGTACATGTCGAACCCGTCACATGTACTAAATTATGAACCTCTTCAATTAACCCCGAATATGTCATATGAAAAAAGACCTGTTCAGATCTTAGCAAGGCAAGAAAGAAGATTGCGAAACAAAGTCATTCCAATGGTCAAGGTTAAATGGCTGAATCACTCGAAAGAGGAAGCTACTTGGGAACCGAGAGAGACTTGAAGAGTCGCTATCCAGTCTATTCGGTAAGTTCTAATTTCGAGGACGAAATTCAAATTAAGGTGGGAGGAATTTTAAGGTCCAAAATTAAGACACCATAATCCAACTGCATGCGAATCTAGGAAATATGAAAAATAGCCAATTAACTGATTTTAATTGCTAATTGATTATGTGACATACATGCACATATGTTAAATATGATTTTATTACCATCATGCATAAAATTGTATTTTTTAAGGAATATTCAAGTTGCAATCGAGGAACGGAGACCGACGGCTAAAAAACGTAAAATGTTTTTATTAAATAATTATTTTTAATTATTTAAAATATGGTTGATGGTTTTTCATATTTTTTAAAATAAGGGTTTTTTGAGGTTATTTTATACGTCGGGACGTAAATTTTATCGGTGTTGGTTTTTCAACAAAAATATGAACTTAATGGCAACCCGACTAATGAATTCACAAGCAAGTCTAAAAAAAATATTTTTTTGTTATTTAATTAAATGTTTTTGGGCTTAATTAGGAGGCTTAATAGGTCTAAGCCCTATTAGTAGAATTATTTAATATAAAACATGTTAAAACCCTTTCCCCATCACACACAATACACGCCTCCCACCTTTTTTATAATTCAGAAAACTCTCCCAAAAACACTCAAAGTTCAGGGCTCACACACACTCACACTTTGGAAGAACATTCGAAGGGTCCAAGGAGAAGCTAGCCAAGGTTTTTGCTCCGTTCTTCGACGTCAACGTTTATTCGTGCGTTTAAAACGCAAAGGCACACCATAAATCTCCTTTTCTCATCCATCATATCATATTATTGGTTTAATTATTGTATACATGAAGAACATGGATTTGTTTTTCAGAATTTTTGAAATAATGCATGCACACATGGAAAACATGAGATTTTGGTGCAAATTCATGATTTTATTATGCACAAGAGACTGCCATGATCATAGGTTCTGCACGGGTGATGTTTACACATGAGCTAAGGTCCTAACACACACCTTCTAATCACCAAAGTCAGAGGAGCACAAGCAAAACAAGCTGGAAGCAATTTCGGCTGTCATAGGGTCATAGGGATCGGTTTCCTTGTAGTGAGGGTTTTGGGCTGGGTTCGGTTGGACCAGGGCCTAGCTAGGGACTTGGTTGAGTCAAGGGAAGGGTCCTAGCCATGCTAGGACTCGAGCTAGGGGGCTGGGAGGAGTCCTCCACAGCAAGGACTCCTAACCGCGTGTGTCTTCAATCCTGCGCAGATGTGTGCAGGCTTGCAGGGGTGGAAGGTCTCGGCCAAGGGGGATTAGGCTGGGCTAGGGTGCGTCCTTAGGGTCCTAGGTGAGTGCAAAATATGTTGGTTCAACGGATAGGTTGGTTGGCTAAGTCCTGGAGAAGCAAGGAGAGTCCTACACCAAGGTGGAGTTCTCGGCCATGCAGGGGATTAGGTCTAGGGCTTCGGTTTTTGGCCTAGGGAAAAGTTTCTAAGTGAACTTAGGGTCCAGTAGGGTACTCTAGGATGTTGGTCAGGTTTTGGATCAACTTGGCTCGGGGGTGACTCGTGAAAATCTAAAGTATGCTCGGGGTCGAAGTTTAGGTGTCATAGTAGGGTTTCTTCTCGATGGATGAGTCCAAGAGGGGACATCTACCAATGTGTCATGGCGTGTCCCTATCAAAGTCTTTGTCTCCCAAGACTGATGTAGAGATAGCGGCGATGACAAGCATTCCTTTTGCATCTGCGATTGGTAGCATCATGTATGGAATGATATCTGAAAGGATCGGTTAAGAAGTCAAATGTGTTTAGAAGGGGGGTTGAATAAACACTCACAGATTATGTTTGTTTTTCGTAAGTTGAGTTCAGTTTAATGACAAACTGATACTTAATATCTCGTTAGTCGATGACAATCAGTTTAACTGAGAAAACAGTTGCGGAAGTAAACTGGATGAAAGATAGAATAACTAAAATAAAAGGTAACTGAAGTGAAAAGCACGCGATTTGTTTCTGGATGTTCGGAGAATAGAATAACTCTTACGTCACCCCTTCTATCACGAAGATAGGATTTCTACTGAAAGACTTTGATCGAATGCAATGTTTGTACTGACCCATTTCAGTTTGGTCTTATCAATGCCACAACTGAAACTCTTAGTTACAACAGGCTATTTCAGTTCGTGACTGATCTTACCACAACTTAACAATATAACAAAGATTACAGTGTGCTAACAAGCTCAGAGACGGTAGCCTTGAATGCTACAAATAGAACTTAGTAAAAGTGAGCTTCTGATTTCAGCAGAGTAACAATTTGAGTAAAATAGTGGTTCTTATCTTTTTCTTCAGCTGCTCTGTTCGCCTATTTATAGGCTTCTCTTCCAACGGAAACTTCATATAAGATTTGAATTTTATATCCGTTGATTTGCCACGTTGATATTCTTCTGACAATCGTACACTGTAGGCTCAGAAATGCGGCGTTCCACTACGAGTTGCAGTCTTCTGGTACTGATGTCGGTTGAACATCCCTTTCATTTGATGACGTGTATGGCTGAGCGATCAGCTGATGAAAGTAGCTGATAAGCTTGTGCTGAGTGAATCAACTGATGAAAGTAGCTGACAAGCTTCTGCTGAGTGAATCAACTGATCAGTTTCCAACTGATCAGTCAGTTGTCTTCAGAAATCCAGTTAGTTTCAACTCATCAGTTTCCAACTGATCTGTCAGTTAACTTCGAAAGTTCAGTTCAGCTGGATTCGGTTGCCTTGATACCTCACGTGATACTTCAGTTAGGCAAGTTGTTAAATACAAGTACTTGATCAGTTCGTCCAATAGATAAATGGTTTGTCAAACAACCGAAATTAAGTTTCCAACAATTTCCCATTTTTTGGTGTTTGACAACACTAAGCGAATGATAACTGATCAGTTAAGCTTATAGACGTCCTTCAAATCGGTTGTAGATAAAATAATAACTGTCGTGTACAGATTCGTACAATGAAATAATCTGTAAAAATAATTCCATGTACAAATAAATCCGTTAAATTCGTCAACTGATTTGACTGTATCTTAGGTCTCTATTCCTCCGTTTTTTCAAACGCCTCCATTCTGATAGATAATTTTTTAACATCAGTTGATAGAACTTTAACAGAAGTGGCGACGTCTGATACTGCATTCAGCATAGTAGTTTGCAATCAAGTCTATCTTTCGGGAAACAGATGTCTCCACAAAGTCAATTCTCTTGCTGATTACATCTTTGGTTACAGAGAGACTTTCAGCTAAGCCTCTATTCTTTTTAATATCTTCTATTGCAAGGGAAAGAGAGGTCACGGTAGCATTAACTGCCTTCAGCTTTTCTGAGGTGAATACCTCTGCATGTTCCAGTTTTAGAGTATGAGCGTGTTGAGTTTGTTGAATCTGGGAAACTACAGTAAGTATTTTATGCATATTATTCTGAATGTCTTGAATTTCTTCAAGAACTGCTTCAAGATCACCAGACGACTGAGGAGGTAGATGTCCAGAAGTTCCAGGTTCGTGTTCTTTGAAGACTTGATCAAAGACCACCAAGGTCCTGTCAGATACAACTGTCTCGGCCATAGTGTGTACTGGAACAACTAATTCAGCAACCTCTACTTGCGCTGGAGGAGGAGAAGAAGGATCCCGAATGGCAACTGAACTGTCCTGATGTAGAGGTAAATATGTGAGACCTTCAGTTGGAGGATCATCAACTGGTGCTTCTGCCTGAGAATCAGCTGCATTTTGGGCTGGCTCGTCAGTTGGAATATTTTCAAAATTGAGCAACTGAGCCTCCACATTTTCAGCGATTTGTTTTCCTGTGGACTGAGCTGGCACATTAGTTTGATCATCCTGCTGAACGGGCTCTTCAGTTAAGATAGGAGCCTCTATAATTGCTTGATCAGTCGATTGATCAACTGATTCAGAAATGAGCTCCTCTGGTTGAGATTCATGTACTACTGACTGAATAATTTCATCAATATTTGCAGGTGTTAAGTCAGCTTTTGAGTACAATGGTGGATCAGCAACAGAGGTTTCAGGCACATCCTGAGCTTGCTCTTTATTCGGTGATGAGGGTTCTTCCTCTTCATCTGAAGACCATCCATGAATAACTAATTCCTGATCTTGTTCCCAAAATCGTATATGTACATGCAGGGAAGTAAGATCTGAATCCAACTGAGTAAGTACAGCTCGATCATTGTAAACTGTTGGATTCGTCGGAATGTAGTTGGCTTTCAACTTTTCAACCAGCTGAGCCAACTTCTTGGCTCTCATTAAATCAAAGAAATAATTTTTTTTTTTTATAGCCTGCACAATAGTACTTTTTCAGCTGAGACTTCTTCTTCAATTGTTTGGCAAATGTGTGAGTTCTGTATGTGATCCAAGCCTCATAAGTTTTCAGTTTGGATGCTGCAAAAGCATTGACCTGTTCCCAAATCAGGTCAATGTGGGTATGGATAGCATTTGTTGGCCTGGGCTCTTCAATCATCTTTCCCTTGCCCTTCTCATCAGAAAGAATGTGTGGAATGTTCAGACCCGAACGAGTCGTTTCCACCATTTCTCGAATAGTGACCCCTTTAGGTCGAGCCTGAGCAAAAATGGTAGGGCGATTGACAGTTTGTAGAGAAGATGCGGTCCTGACAGACTCCTTTTAACCTGCTGAGGTGAAAATCTTCTTGGATGGATCAGTTGATGGAGGCAACTAATCTCTTGCTGAAACTTCAGCTGGGATGGCTTTTAGAGGAATAGCCTGAATAGGCTATTGAGTTTCGGAAGGTTTCAGCCTTTCAGTAGCTTGCAGCGAGACTATTTGCTTGGTTTTCTGAGTTCTGGGCTTTTTGGTAGCTTTGGGAGATGGAGTTTTCTCCGTTTCCGATTCATTGACAATCAGCTTCCTTTTGGAGGTCTTCAGCTGTGCCAGAGTTTTTGCCCTTTTTACAGACTTGGGAGCAGCCTGCTGTGCTCCAATCTCCTTTTTGATGTTGACGAATTGATCAGGAGTTAGACTAGTTTGGCTTTGGGCAACATAATATTCTTAGCATTGAAAACTTTGAATTTGGATGATCTTTCAAAATCATCAGCCACCAACCCTTTGATTTTCAGCAAATAGCTCAGCTGAATAGCAAATCCTTTGGACTGTTTGGTAGATTGAAGCATGTTCTTCAATATGTTGAAGGTGAGTCGCCTCCAGTTGAATCTTCGTCCTACCATGATAATGGTAAGAGCTTGAAATTTCTCCAAGGTAAGGGCAGCAAAGGATCCGGCCTTTGCCAATAATCCCTTGGCTACAATGTCAGCCAACAACTGAACCTCATGTTTTAGTTCTTTCTTTGGATCGGAAACTTTGATTTTCCGTCCATCAGCGGAGAGTTGTGTGTGCATCTCTTCAATATTTGATGCTTTAACACCAGCAAGGTGTGCCAATAAATCAGACGGCAACAAAAATATCTCACCAAAAGAGTCTTCAGATATGGTCAACAACTGAACATTGACAGTAGATAAGATGCTTCCATCCTGATTGATAAATCCACTGGAGTAGAAATCGAAAAGCTCCTTTGGATAGATCTCTTGGGAAGATTGTCCCAAGAATGTTCGGAGTCCTGCTGATTGAAGCTTCTGAAATACATCCTTTACCTCGGCTTCTTTAATAGATAGGACTGAATCAAAATTGATTGACATAACATTCAACATATGCACTGGAATCTGGTTCGCCATTTGAGCTGAATGATTTTCTGCGAAAAAGAATGCTTGAATTTACTTTTGCTCTGAGAAATTTGGATAAGCGTAAGAAAAAGAACTGAAATGGAGCGGGAAAAGTACTTTTGTACACGACTGTTGGTATTATTGGACACGTGTCAGTCCATGAAGATTTTACAATAAAAACGTGTGTTTGTGTGGTAAGGACGTGTGTAGTAAATATGTGGATTATATGAGTCCACGATTCAACTTGTCATTTGCTGAAAGATAGCATTTAATGCTTGATAGATAGTCACGTCACTTAATTTAAAATTAAAAAAAAAGGTTAATTGGTTAACGTATGTGAGAAGATTAGTGGAATATCCGACATAAAGATCAGTTGTAAAACTGTTTCCTTTCAGCTGAAGATTTACTAACTTGTGTCTTCTCAGTTAACCTCTTAAAACCAATATTCCCCCTTAATAAAATGCATATAAATATTAATCGAACTTAAGCAAGATTAATTAAATAAAGTCCTATGCTTGGAAGATTAATTGTCTGCTGCAGTGACTGAGCCCTTTCATCTTCCTTGACCCTGCGCTATAAATAGAAGTGGCTCAGTTAGTATCAAACATATCAGTTTTCGAATATTCAGCAGATAATATGCAAGGTGCAAGTAGCTCAAGACTTCCAGATATTGCCGAAGAGTTTATAAACACCGCTCAAGAGAAACATAAAGTTGATATAGAAGATGAAGTTTTTCATAAAATTCTTCGCTTTTAGGAGGAGCTCCAAGGACTCCAGTTCCTCTATGAATGTGGAGAGGCGAACACTCGTAGAGTGTTGGCAAAGCTGGACAAATATAGAGAGCGTTTGCACATCGCTGAGACGGTGAACCTCTTTGAGGATGGTTATCTCTACCAGCTGATGTTCCACAAGGAGAGGACTATTCTGGAGCGAATAGTTGTTTCTGATAGTTTTCTGAAGACTGCAACTGGCGAAGTATCCGGTTGGATGAAAAAATGGAGAGCTTTTGTTGAAGAAAAATATTTTGGTGTAATCCGCAACAATTTCTTTAAATAAAAATTCATTTTGTTTTAGTGTTGTCTTTTATTTTTCTTCAATAGTTAATCTCATTAGCAAAAATAGGTGACTAACTGAATCAACAAACTGACAAGCTAACATCTGTTAAGAATTAGATAAATAGCACAAATATATCAACAACTGAGATATAATCATGTAGAACTAATTAAGATAAGTCTATTAAACCAAGTATGTTGCGAAAGTGAGAAAACTTAGTCTCGGGTAGTGGTTTGGTGAAAATATCCGCTGCTTGCTGCTCAGTTGAGACGTATTCCAGTCTGATGTCCTTCTTCAGGGCATGATCTCCGATGAAGTGATGCCTGACATCGATGTGCTTGGTCCTTGAGTGAAGAACTGGATTATACGTGATAGCAATTGTGCTTGTATTATCACAAAATATAGGCAATTCCTTGGCGATAACTCCATAGTCTTTCAGTTGTTGCTGAATCCAGAGCAGTTGAGCGCAGCAACTTCCAGCAGCAAGATATTCTGCTTCAGTCGTGGATGTAGCTATGGAAGTTTGCTTCTTGCTGAACCAAAAGATCAGTCTGTCTCCTAGAAACTGACATGATCAACTTGTACTTTTTCAATCAAGCTTACATCCTGCATAATCTACATCTGAATATCCAACTAAATTGAAATATGAGTCTTTAGAATACCACAGCCAAACATTTTGTGTGCCCTTAAGGTATTTTAAAATCCTTTTGGCGGCTGAGAAATGTGATGGCTTAGGGTTTTCTTGAAATCGAGCACACATGCATACAACAAATACAATATCAGGACGACTAGCAGTTAGGTACAATAATGAACCTATTAAACCTCTGTATAATGTCGCCTCAACTGATATTCCCCCTTGATCATTGTCTAGTTTCACTGATGAACTCATGGGAGTGCTTGCTGCTGAGCATGATTCCATGCCAAATTTCTTAAGCAGTTCCTTCGTATATTTGGTCTGACTGATAAAGATCCCAGTTTCCAGTTGCTTCAATTGCAGCCCAAGGAAAAATGTCAGTTCACCCATCATGCTCATTTCGAATTTGTCCTGCATCAACTTAGCCAACTTCTCGCATAATTTGGGGTTAGTTGACCCAAATATAATATCATCAATGTAAATTTGAACAAGTAGAATATGATCGTTCTTAGAGAATTTGAACAAGGTCTTATCAACTGATCCAACTGAAAAATCATGATCAGTTAGGAATTTTGAAAGCATTTCATACCAAGCTCTTGGAGCTTGTTTCAGACCATATAATGCTTTGTTCAAATGCTAGACATGATCAGGAAAAGTATGATTGATGAAACCTGGAGGTTGCTCTACATAGACTTCTTCCTGCAGCTGACCGTTTAAAAATGTGCTCTTCACATCCATTTGGAAGACTTTGAAGTTCTTGAATGATGCATAGGCAAGGAATATTCGGATGGCTTCCAGTCTTGCAACTGGGGCATATGTTTCATCATAGTCAATTCTTTCTTCCTGCCTATATCCTTGTGCTACCAGTCTCGCCTTGTTGCGCAAAACTGAACCATCTTCGCTCAGTTTGTTCCTGTATACCCATTTTGTACCTATAACATTTTTTGAAAGTGGTCTTGGAACTAAGCTCCAGACATTGTTATGGGTAAACTGATTCAGATCCTCTTGCATTGCATTTATCCAGTTTGGATCAGCAAGAGCCTCATCAGTTTTCTTTGGTTCAAGTTGTGATACGAAAGCGGAATGAATAAATAAATTAAGCATCTGATTTCTTGTTCTTACCGGATCAGATGGATTACCTATCACCAATTCTGGAGGATGTGATTTCTTTCATCTGAGTTCAGTGTTTGTTGTATCCAAGTTGGTGACTACTTCTGTATCAGTTGGAGCTTCATCAGTTGGCAGTTGAATATTCTCAATAGGCTCCTCCAACTGAACATCAGGAATAGCTTTCTGTTCAACTGGTTGTTCTAATACTTCCGGTTCTGGTGTTTGGAGGTTGTTGTGATTGATATGATTATCTTCTTCATCTTCATCCTCCAAACTGATCTCTGTAAGTGTAGAACCCGTAAATCAGACAACGTATAAGCCATGCATAATTCTAGTATTTAAATTAAAATGATTTTATTGCATGAGTATTTAAATTCTTTTCTTTATATTTAATTATTTTATTGCAGTAGTTTAATTACTACCTTTTCAGTTAAATAAGTGAGGTCGGACTGGAGTTGGAGTATTGAGATAAAATTTAATATTAAGAAAACATTCTTAGAATTTGATTTAGATAAATAATGAGTTAATTTAATGTTTAAGGAATTATTTAGGTGATTTAAATATTTAACCATGCATGCAAGATAATGTAATTCCATAATTAATTTATTAATTTATTAAAATATTTAATGGGTAGATAAACACTAGAGATTTAAAATTCAATAATTAGGAAATATTTCCCCCTCCAATTTATTGTAATTTTCGGCCACTTCATAATTGGGTTTAAAATATTTGGCAACTCACAATTTTGTATATCTTTCTTTATCCTTTCTTAGCATAGATAATTCCCTAAATTTTTATTCACCACTAATTAATATTTAAGCAATATTCTACCATGTTTATCTAGCAATATTTCCCTTCTTTTTATCTAATAAAAATCGACCATTACCTTTGGAAGATTTAAAAAGTTTAACAACTCATTTCTTTGATTCCTTTCCTTACCCATTTTCTTGAGAGATAATTCCATCACACTTAATCTTCAATAATTAATCATTAAGCTTTTTTCTTATCCTTTTTTTGAATGAAATTATCGGCCACCTCCTTGGAAGATTGAATATTTGTTTAACAACTCACCTTTGGTTCATTTCCCTAATCTTTTCCTTGGTATGATAATCCATTCCTTTTAATCACCCAAATTATTAAATAAACAATATTTCTACCCTTGTTTTGATAGCAATTTTCTTCCATTCAACCCCCAATATCATCAATAAAATCAAATAATATCATCATCATTTCCTTATCTCACAAATTCAAAAGAAGCAAATATGATCTTGCCATTCTATCCCACTTTATTTGTAGACTTTCCCTCATTTCCCTAACCATTTATCCTCACCATATCACCGAAATTCAGAAGAAAAATTCAGAAAAAAATCGTGAGGTGCTAGAGAGGAAATCGAGTAGAAAACAAGAAACAAAAGAAGAACACGCCGTCTCCTCCGCGCCGTGTCGTCGCCTAGTTTGTTTTCTTTTCAAACGAAAATTTCCAGGCATGTATATGTCCTTCGTTTCTCTTCAATCAAGTCATAATAACATTTTTGAACATTACATGATCATGATTTCCATGGCAAACTGAATTTGGACAGCAACTTTCAAAGAAAAATTCGGCACAGATTTGTTTCCCTTCATGCTTCTCGTTTTTTGTTGGTTTTGTAGTTTCAGGTGGTTGGCTCGATCCCAGGGGCTCAAGGTTGCATCTAGACATGTACTAGGACATGTTAGGGTCATGTAAGAACGTTGGTTCCAGCCCCTACACGCTGGAGATAGAGTTTTGACAGCAACTCAACAAGCATGTCACTTTGTGTCTCGAAATTTGCGTGTGTATTGTCTAAGGTGGAGATTCTGATCTTGGCTGCCATAGGGGCTGTAGCCATGGTTAGAACCTCTCCTTGGCTTGTCTAAGATGTGACCAAGTCGGCCTTTCAAGGCTTGGTCCATGGTTGCATCGGTTTTTTAATTTAATACAAGACAAGCCCCTTCGATCCCTTTTATTTTCTGCATGTGTGAGTTTCGGGTATAAGGCGTTGGTGTGGATCTTGGTTGGCTTTTCAGCCCTTAGCCACGGTTCATACCATACCTCTTGATGTCTAGATCATTCCATGGTCAATCAAAAGGCCACTGGAAAGGTCCATGACAGCAAACAAAGCAAATCTCCCCACGCGCGCAGGTTGGCCTCTAGGGTGGGAGTTTCGGATGATTCATGGTGAGGTTCGAATTGTGGCTAGCCTAGGGCCCTTAGCCATGGTTCAAACCATGCCCTAGGATGTTGGGAAGAGGCTCTGGTTGGTGGTTCAAGCCCCAATGGCCATTAGCCTCGAAAACGACGCAAGGAAACGAAAGCGCTGCTGCTGTATTTTGTTGACAGCAAGTGGTGAATCGGTTCAGAGGCTCGTTTGAGTTCTTGGTTGGCATTTAGCCTATGGCCTTGGACTCGACAGTACCACATTGAGTTAGGAAGGTCATGTTTTTGGTTTTTTGTGATTTGTTCAAGTTTAGAGGTCGTACGAGAATTTACGGTGCAATGTACCAAAATGACTCTCGAAAGAGCGTCTAATGTTTTTGGCCTCCATTCCACCAATTTCGAATTGTATCATTTTAGGAGCATTATTTCATCATTATAGGTGTATTTTAATCTTGAATAAATGATGGTTCGGTGTTGGTTCGGGTTGGCACGGAGTCATGTTTAAATACTAAGTCATTGAGCGTAATTGTCTCTTTTCTGGATTCAATTATGAAGTTTTGGTCAAGTTAGAATATTTGCATGTCACTCATGATTAGGTAAAGTTGCAGCGAGCCTGGGAGCGATCCAACCCATAAGGAAAAATTAATACAGGATATTTAATTACGCTATTTAATTATATTACGTGAATAAAATATTCATTTTTGAGATTTATGCGATATTGCTTGTGGCCACTTCACTCTCATGGTATTATTACTTCACCCGATGGTCACTTACCGATTCAGTTCAGTTCATCCCGGTGGTCACTTACCGATCCCACCCAGTATAATGTGGCATTAGTCTGATCAGTCGATTATTACTTCACCCGGTGGTCACTTACCGGTCAGTTCAGTTCAGTTCAGTTTAGTGCAGTTCATGGGGCCACTTGCGTAGAACATAATCTCAGCAAAATTATGACAGGCTATTTTATTACAGAGCTCTATTGAGCAAACAGTTCACTTATGATTTCCAGTTCAGTTATGCACGTATTTATAATTATCAATGATAAGATATTTACAGTTCAGTTATGCAAGTACTATAATCCTCATGACATGATATTTTCACTTCTCATGCAATTTTATTATTATCTATTTACTTGTTATTTACGATATATGCATGCTGAGTCTTTAGGCTCACTAGACTTGATTGTTGTAGGTACTGATGATGTCGAGATCGAGGGCGGGGACCAGTGAGCCAGCTCGAGTCGGCAGTAGTGGGACCCGAGGACCTCATTTATCAGTTTATTTATTATTTTTGCGAAAACTCATTTTATTACAATGAATTATTTTAAGCTGTCGTTTTGAAACATTATTTACTTCCGCTACTATTTTGAATATTAAACTTTATTTATCAGTTTATCTTATAAATGAGACATTTTAATCATTTAAAAAGAAAAATTTTAAATTTTTCAGTAAATTTTCAAGCACGAATCCAGAGGCCTTTACAGGTGGTATCATAGCCTATGTTCTTGTAAATGGTTGTACTACTACTGACCTCGAGAAGCTCACAAAGTCACGTATTCGGTCTGTAAATTTCACTTTTACGCATTTCGTTTACAGCATGAAATATTTTAACAGCATGTTTTCATGAAATATTTTATGTCAAGCTTTTATTTATGCAGTATTTATTTAAAATATAAAGAAATTATGGAATTATACATGTTAGTTACGTATGGGTTATATGTATGGAACAGTATGCCTCCTAGACGCCTTGTTGAGCGAGTGAGAGAAGATGAGCCTCGTCATGAGGACAGCGAGAAGCAGAGACAAGAGGGGAACGGACCTACACCCCCTCCACCTGACATGAATGCCCAGATGCTAGCTGGGATGACTAGGTTCTTCGCACAGTTTTCGGGGAACAATGCTGGAGCTGCCAGGCCGACAGGGCCTGAGGCTACTTATGAGAGATTTATAAAGATGCGTCCTAAGGAGTTTTCAGGGACCTCAGACCCCATGACTGTCGAGGGCTGGATCAAGTCCCTCGAGGTTATCTTTGAGTTTATGGAGCTTGGGGATGTAGACCGAGTTCGTTGTGCGACAGATCTATTTGGAGGAGACGCCCGCTTATGGTGGGAAAGAGCATCAGTAGCCCTGGACTTGGCTACACTGAGTTGGACGCGCTTCACGGAGGTATTTTACTCCAAATATTTTACTGACGAAGTGCAATCTCGGTTGACCAGGGAGTTCATGACCCTGAGGCAGGGAGATCTGACTGTTACGGAGTTCATCCGTAAGTTTGAGAGGGGCTGCCATTTTGTGCCCCTGATTGCGAACGATGCCGGTGCCAAGCTGAGGCACTTTCTGGATGATTTACGGCCGATCTTGCGCCGCGATGTTAGGGTGGCAGGCCCTACTACTTTTGAAGTTGCGGTTTCCAGAGCTCTTGCTGCAGAGCAAGATTAGATTGATATAGAGAGGGATCGCCAGGGTAAGCGACCAGTCCAAGTACCACACCGCCCTCCTCCTCATCAACATCAGCAGCAGAATAAGAGGCGCCTTTCTACGACCCACCCAGAAACAAAGGCCAGCAGCAGCAGCAGCAGTGGGGCCGCGCAGTCCCTAAGACTTTTGAACATCCAGTCTGTCCTAAATGCTCACGCCGCCATCCTGGAGCATGTATGTATGGCTCAGGGAAGTG
Organism: Primulina huaijiensis; assembly: GCF_012295235.1. Lineage (NCBI taxonomy): Eukaryota > Viridiplantae > Streptophyta > Magnoliopsida > Lamiales > Gesneriaceae > Primulina > Primulina huaijiensis. The sequence continues at coordinate 10,601,937 of NC_133318.1, forward strand.
TTACAAGTGTGGCAGTCCAGACCACGTGCTGCCGCAGTGCCCTCAGAGGAACCTGCCTACCCAAGGCAGGGTATTTGCTCTCCATGCAGAGGAGACGAACCCCGATACCATGCTTATGACAGGGAGAATTTTCATAGCTGGCTCAGCTACAAAAGCCTTGATAGATTCAGGGGCTACTCACTCGTTTATTTCAGAGGTCTTCGCTAATTTTCATAAAGTTAAGACCATTGGGCTAGATGTGGCCTATTCAATAGTACTGCCTTCGGGAGAGAAGATGACAGTTACCAATGTGATCCGAGACATAGATCTTGAGCTTCATGGCAACCTCGTTTATGCGGATCTGATCGTATTGCCGATGCCAGAGTTTGACATCATATTAGGCATGGATTGGCTATAGACTTCCAGCAGAGATCTGTTCTAGTCCGACCGCCTGGGATGACACAGTTCTTATTTGAGCCGGACAGGTACTTTCCCTTACCGCGCATTATTCCATATGTCCAGGCTAGGAAGCTCATGCATAGAGGGTGTCGAGCATTTTTAGCAACTTGTATATCCGTCCCCAAGGCACCTAGTCAGTCAGGCTCAGATGTCCCAGTTGTCAGAGATTTTATAGACGTTTTTCCGGAAGACATCTCTGGTATGCCACCTGAGCGAGAGGTGGAGTTTTCCATTGAGCTTATGCTAGGTACGGTTCCGATCTCAAAAGCACCGTACCGACTAGCACCGACAGAGATGGCAGAGCTTAAGAAGCAGATTCAGGAACTTCTTGACAAGGAGTTCATTCGCCCGAGTTTCTCACCATGGGGCGCGCCAGTCTTGTTTGTGAAGAAGAAGGATGGATCCATGAGACTTTGTATTGATTACCGGGAGTTGAACAGGGTTACAGTGAAGAACAAATACCCACTCCCGAGGATCGAAGATCTATTTGACCAGTTGCAGGGAGCTTCGGTATTCTCCAAGATTGATCTGCGTTCCGGTTATCACCAGTTGAGGGTGAAAGACGCTGATGTTTCCAAGACTGCCTTCAGGAATCGTTATGGCCACTATGATTTCCTTGTGATGCCGTTCGGTTTGACGAATGCACCAGCGATCTTCATGGATCTCATGATTCGCGTATTTCAGCCGTATCTTGATCAGTTTGTGATAGTGTTCATAGACGACATTCTTGTCTACTCCAAGAATCAAGAGAATCACGGCAGACATCTGACCACCGTGTTGCAGACATTGCAGAAGCACAGATTGGTCGCAAAGTTCAGTAAGTGCGAATTCTGGTTGGAGAATGTGGCTTTCTTAGGCCACATTGTTTCTAGCAGTGGCATAGAGGTAGACCCAGCGAAAGTTGCAGCAGTCAGAGATTGGGTTGTGCCACAGAATGCATCTGAGATTCGCAGTTTTCTTGGCCTAGCAGGATATTATCGGAAGTTCATTCAAGGATTCTCCTCTATCTAAGTTCCACTCACATCATTGACAAAGAAGAATGTGAAATTTATGTGGAGCGATGAGTGTCAGAAGAGCTTCGATACTTTGAAGCAAGCTCTTATCTCAGCAACAGTTTTGGCCATGCCGTCAGGGCCCGGTGAGTTTTTCTTGTATACCGATGCTTTGAAGCTCGGTCTCGGCGCAGTGTTGATGCAGCATGGGAAGGTGATAGCGTATGCTTCTCGACAGTTGAAAACTAATGAGAAGAACTACCCTACCCATGATCTAGAGTTGGCAGCCGTAGTATTTGCCTTGAAGATTTGGAGGCATTATTTGTACGGAGAGAAGTGCCAGATCTTTACCGACCACAAGAGCCTCAAGTAATTCTTTACGCAAAAGTCGCAGTGATGGCTCATTTGACGATTCAAAGACCTCTTCAGTCTGAGATGAAGAGGTTTGATCTAGAGACTTATCCTCGAGGTAGAGTTCCCAGTCTATCTACCTTGACTATTCAGTCCTCTCTCCTAGACCGTATTCGCAGTGGTCAGTCAGCAGATGAGCAGTTAGCAAAGTGGAAGCAGAGAGATGAGGCCAAGGGCAGTATCTTGTATACAGTTAGTGACGGTATTGTCAGATATCGAGACAGGATATGGGTTCCTAGCAGTGATTCCATTCGAGCGGATATTATATCAGAGGCCCACATGTCGCCGTACTCTATTCACCCTGGGAGTACGAAGATGTACAAAGATCTGCAGTTGTTTTACTGGTGGCCAGGAATGAAGAAGGATATCAGACGTTTTGTCTCCGAGTGTCTGACTTGTCAGTTAGTGAAGGCGGAGCAAAAGAGACCAGCAGGTTTGCTCAAGCCTCTTCCTTTTCCCGAGAGGAAGTGGGAGAATGTTACCATGGATTTCGTGACCGATTTTCCGAAGTCAGTCAGAGGATCAAACGCTATCTGGGTGATTGTTGATCGTCTTACCAAATCAGCGCACTTCTTGCCTATTAAGACAACTTTCACCATGATTCAGTATGCAGAGTTGTATATCCGGGAGATATTCCGACTTCATGGTATTCAAGTCTCTATCGTATCTGACTGAGACCCCAGATTTACTTCCTCATTTTGGAAGAGTTTGCATTCAGCAATGGGTACGAAGTTGTTGTTTAGCACAGCTTTCCACCCTCAGACAGATGGGCAGTCAGAGCGAGTTATTCAGATTTTAGAGGATCTTCTCCGTGCTTCTGTTATTGATTTATCAGGGAGTTGGGAGTCGAACTTGCCATTAGTGGAGTTCACATATAACAACAGTTTTCAGTCGTCTATAAGTATGGCTCCGTACGAAGCACTGTATGGCCGTAAGTGTAGATCTCCTATTCATTGGGATGAAGTAGGGGAGAGAGCAGAATTAGGTACGGAGATCATTCAGCAGACTGCCGATGTAGTAGTCAAGATCCGTGATAGGATGAGGACTGCTCAGAGTCGACAGAAGAGTTATGCGGACCAACGGCGGCGAGATTTATAGTTTGCAGTCGGCGACCATGTTTTCGTGAAAGTGGCACCTATGAAAGGTGTCATGCGGTTCGGAAAGAAAGGAAAGCTCAGTCCGAGATTCATCGGACCATTTGAGATCCTCGACAGGGTTGGGACGTTAGCTTATCGTGTTGCTCTTCCGCCGAATCTGGCCAGAGTACACAATGTGTTCCACGTCTCTATGCTGAGGAAGTATATGGCAAATCCTTCGCATATTTTGAATTTTGAACCATTGCAGCTCACTCCGAACCTGTCTTATGAAGAGAGACCAGTTCAAATCTTAGACAGACAGGAGAAGAAGCTTCGGAACAAGCTGGTTAAGCGAGTTAAAGTCAAGTGGCTTAACCATTCAGAAGAGGAAGCTACGTGGGAGTCTGAGCCAGAGATGAGGAGTCGTTATCCCGAGTTATTCGGTGAGTTTTAATTTCGAGGATTAAATTTCTTTTAAGGGGGGAAGGGTTGTAGAACCCGTAAATCAGACTATGTATAAGCCATGCATAATTCTAGTATTTAAATTAAAATGATTTTATTGCATGATTATTTAAATTATTTTCTTTAAATTTAATTATTTTATTGCAGTAGTTTAATTACTACCTTTTCAGTTAAATAAATGAGGCCGGACTGGAGTTGGAGTATTGAGATAAAATTTAATATTAAGAAAACATTCTTAGAATTTGATTTAGATAAATAATGAGTTAATTTAATGTTTAAGGAATTATTTAGGTGATTTAAATATTTAACCATGTATGCAAGATAATGTTATTCCATAATTAATTTATTAATTCACTAAAATATTTAATGGGTAGATGAAACACTAGAGATTTAAAATTCAATAATTAGGAAATATTTCCCCCTCCAATTTATTGTAATTTTCGGCCACTTCATAATTGAGTTTAAAATATTTAGCAACTCACAATTTTGGATATCTTTCTTTATCCCTTCTTAGCATTGATAATTCCCTAAATTTTTATTCACCACTAATTAATATTTAAGCAATATTCTAACATGTTTATCTAGCAATATTTCCCTTCTTTTTATCTAATAAAAATCGACCATCACCTTTGGAAGATTTAAAAAGTTTAACAACTCATTTCCTTGATTCCTTTTCTTACCCATTTTCTTGAGAGATAATTCCATCACACTTAATCTTCAATAATTAATCATTAAGCTATTTTCCTATCCCTTTTTTGAATGAAATTATCGGCCACCTCCTTGGAAGATTGAATATTTGTTTAACAACTCAACTTTGGTTCATTTCCCTAATCTTTTCCATGGTATGATAATCTATTCCTTTTAATCACCAAAATTATTAAATAAACAATATTTCTACCCTTGTTTTGATAGCAATTTTTGGCCATTGAACCCCCAATATCATCAATAAAATCAAATAATATCATCATCATCATTTCCTTATTTCACAAATTCAAAAGAAGCAAGATATGATCTTGCCATTCTATCCCACTTTATTTGTAGACTTTCCCTCATTTTCCTAACCATTTATCCCCACCATATCACCGAAATTCAGAAGAAAAATTCAGAGAAAAATCGTGAGGTGCTAGAGAGGAAATCAAGTAGAAAACAAGAAACAAAAGAAGAACACTCTGTCTCCTCCGCGCCGTGTCGTCGTCTAGTTTGTTTTCTTTTCAAACGAAAATTTCCAGGCATTTATATGTCCTTCGTTTCTCTTCAATCAAGTCATAATAACATTTTTGAACATTACATGATCATGATTTCCATGGCAAACCGAATTTGGACAGCAACTTTCAAAGAAAAATTCTGCACAGATTTTTTCCCTTCATGCTTCACGTTTTTTGTTGGTTTTGTAGTTTTTGGTGGTTGGCTCGATCCCAGGGGCTTGAGGCTGCATCTAGACATGTACTTGGACATGTTAGGGTCATGTAAGAACGTTGGTTCCAGCCCCTACATGCTGGAGATAGAGTTTTGACAGCAACTCAACAAGCATGTCACTTTGTGTCTCGAAATTTGCGTGTGTATTGTCTAAGGTGGAGATTCTGATCTTGGCTGCCCTAGGGGCTGTAGCCATGGTTAGAACCTCTCCTTGGCTTGTCTAAGATGTGACCAAGTCGGCCTTTCAAGGCTTGGTCCATGGTTGCATCGGTTTTTCAAAAAAAAACAAGACAAGCCCCTTCGATCCCTTTTATTTTCTGCATGTGTGAGTTTCGGGTATAAGGCGTTGGTGTGGATCTTGGTTGGCTTTTCAGCCCTTAGCCACGGTTCATACCATACCTCTTGATGTCTAGATCATGACATGGTCAATCAAATGGCCACTGGAAAGGTCCATGATAGCAAACAAAGCAAACCTCCCCACGTGCGCAGGTTGGCCTCTCGGGTGGGAGTTTCAGATGATTCATGGTGAGGTTCGAATTGTGGCTGTCCTAGGACCCTTAGCCATGGTTCAAACCATACCATAGGATGTTGGGAAGAGGCTATGGTTGGTGGTTCAAGCCCCAATGGCCATTAGCCTCGAAAACGACGTAAGGAAACGAAAGCGCTGCTGCTGTATTTTGTTGACAGCAAGTGGAGCATCGGTTCAGAGGCTCGTTTGAGTTCTTGGTTGGCATTTACCCTATGGCCTTGGACTGGACAGTACCCCATTGAGTTAGGAAGGTCATGTCTTTGGTAGTTTGTGATTTGGTCAAGTTTAGAGGTCGTACGAGAATTTAGGGTGCAATGTGCCAAAATGACTCTCCAAAGAGCGTCTCATGTTTTTGGCCTCCATTCCACCAATTTGGAATTGTATCATTTTAGGAGCATTATTTCATCATTATAGGTGTATTTTAATCATGACTAAATGACGGTTCGGTGTTGGTTCGGGTTGGCACGGAGTCATGATTAAATACTAAGTCATTGGGCGTAACTGTCTCGTTTCTGGATTCAAATACGAAGTTTTGGTCAAGTTAGAATATTTACATGTCACTCATGATTAGGTAAAGTTGCAGCGAGCCTGGGAGCGATCCAACCCTTATGGAAAAATTAATACAGGATATTTAATTACGCTATTTAATTATATTACGTGCATAAAATATTCATTTTTGAGATTCATGCCATATTGCTTGTAGCCACTTCACTGTCATGGTATTATTACTTCACCCGGTGGTCACTTACCAGTTCAGTTCAGTTCATCCCGGTGGTCACTTACCAATCCCACCCAGTATACTGTGGCATTAGTCTGATCAGACGATTATTACTTCACCCGGTGGTCACTTACCGGTCAGTTCAGTTCAGTTCAGTTCATTGCAGTTCATGGGGCCACTTCCGTAGAACATAATCTCAGCAAAATTATGACAGGCTATTTTATTACAGAGCTCTATTGAGCAAACAGTTCACTTATGATTTCCAGTTCAGTTATGCATGTATTTATAATTATCCATGATAAGATATTTACAGTTCAGTTATGCAAGTACTATAATTCCTCATGACATAATATTTTCACTTTGCATGCAATTTTATTATTATCTATTTACTTGTTATTTACGACATATGCATGCTGAGTCTTTAGGCTCACTAGACTTGATTGTCGTAGGTACTGATGATGTCGAGATCGAGGGCGGGGACCAGTGAGCCAGCTCGAGTCGGCAGTAGTGGGACCCGAGGACCTCATTTATCAGTTTATTTATTATTTTTGCGAAAACTCATTTTATTACAATGAATTATTTTAAGCTGTCGTTTTGAAACATTATTTACTTCCGCTGCTATTTTGAATATTAAACTTTATTTATCAGTTTATCATATGAATGAGACATTTTAATTATTTAAAAAGAAAATTTTTAAATTTTTCCGCAAATTTTCAAACACTAATCCAGAGGCCTTTACAGTAAGTCTATCAATTAGCTCAACTGGATCAGTTGGCTTATCAGTTAGAGCGTTTTCCTCAAAAACAACATGGATAGATTCTTCAACATTCAAAGAATTTTTATTGAAAACTCTATATGCTTTGCTAACTGAAGAATATCCAAGAAATATTCCCTCTGCAGATTTTGCATCAAAGGTTTTTAAATGATTTTTACCATTATCGAGAATAAAACATCTGCAGCCGAATATTTTAAAGCAGGAGACCACACTTTTTCTTCCATGCCAGATCTCATATGGTGTTTTCATATGATTCTTATTAATCATCGATCTGTTCTGACTATAACACGCAGTGTTTACTGCCTCTGCCCAAAACCTTTGAGAAACGCCTGAATCAGCAAGCATTGTTCTAGCAGCTTCTTTAAGCGTCCGGTTTCTCCTTTCAGCTACACCATTTTGCTGAAGAGTTCTAGCTGCTGAGAGCTCATGCTTAATTCCATCATTTTCTAAAAAATTTGAAAGAGTTTGATTGATGAATTCAGTTCCTCGATCAGATCTGATTCTATCAATTCCAACTGATTTTTCATTTAATAATCTTTTGAAAAACTTTATCAGTTGTGCAGCAGTTTTGTCTTTGGATTTGAGAAAAATAACCCAAGTAAATCTTGAAAAATCATCCACAATCACCAAGGTGTATTTCATTCTCCCTAAGCTCATGATTGGTATTGGACCAAAAAGATCCATATGTAATAGTTCTAAGCATGGGGAAGAAGATTTACGGCCCTTGTTTTTAAAAGAAGATTTTACTTGTTTACCAAACTGACATGCTGAACAAATTTTATCTTTGACAAANGTTATCGCATAACTAACTGATGCTAATCAGATTATACTTGAGATTCTCAACTAATAAAACATCGTTAATGGTAAAGTTACCATGGATAAGCTTACCCTTACCCACAGTTTTACCTTTGGAATTATCTCCAAAACTGATGTTTGGTCCAGTGTACTTGATCAGTTGAGATAACAGATCTGCATTTCCCGTCATGTGTCGTGAGCATCCACTATCCAAGTACCAGATTGATTCCTTAATTGTACCTGTTACCTGCAGTCACATACAAGATATAATTTTTGGTACCCTTTTCTATTTGGGTCCTAAGCTGATTAGTCCTTTAGGAACCCATACTTGGATTAGTCTGACTGACTGTCCAGTTGCTGTATTCCATATGGTCTTTCTCGATTTGTGTGTGTTTGGTGTGTAGTGCGCAGATGATACAACATGTGATTTAGCTTTGTTCGACTTATTGTTCAGCCGATATCTTTTCTGAACCGGCTTGCTGTTATAGTAATTGGAGTAGCCATTTGAATATTTCCTGCTGAATCTTTTTGATGACTGACTACGTGAGTCAGTTGAAACTTTTGGGCTATAACCAATACCATATCTTCTAGCCTTGTTCGTACTTTCAGTAGGCTGTTCAATCAGTTTACTTGGCTCAGCTTGTTCTTGTACCATAACTGATTTGACAAAGTGAATGTATTTCTCTTTATCCATATTCAGTTTTGGTCGAGTATCATTGGAATTCATTTCATCTTGGGTGCTGAACCCAAACCAGTTTTATCAGTAACTGATTTCTGTGAGTTCTGCATTTCAGTTAATGCAACAGATGATTTGTTCCAAGCCTGTATGAGCTCAATTTGCTTTGAATTCTCAAGCGTCAACTTTTGAATCATTGATTGATTCCTGCTCTTTTCAGCATTAAGCTCAGCAATCTCCCTTTTAAGACTCAACACATCAACTGATTCATCAATTTTTGTTTTATTGTCTATGGGATCAGTTTGCTTTGCTCTGGCCTTTTTAAACGATAAGGCAAGCTTATGATACTCATTAACCATGTCATGAAGAGTTGAAATAAGTTCTTCTCTAGTGAAATCAGTTGAGCTGAAGTCAAATACCTGTTGACTGCTTGACTCCTCTTCTGTATCACCAGCCAATAGACACTTCACTTCCTCTTTACCATCACTGGAACTGCATGAGGTTTCTGGTTCTGACACATCGCTGTCAGTTTTTGCCCATTTAGATTTACTTTCTTCAGCTAGGAGTACCTCATGCTTCTTCCTGGAGAACTCCTTATCATCCTTGGATCTCTTTCTATGCTCATATTAATTCTTTCTTCTTTCAGTCGAGCCTTGACCGTCCTTCTTGGCTTTGGGACTGATAGGATCGATTAACGTATCAAGAGTGTTTAGAAAGGGGGGTTTTGAATAAACACTCACAATTAAAATGAGTCTTTTCGAATTTAGAATTCAGTTTGGTGACAAACTGATTCTCTGAATCTTGTTGGTCAATGACAATCAGTTAAACTAAGAGAAGTTGCGGAAAATAACTGACTGAAAGATAGAATACAAAACTGAAATAAAGTACGCAAGGATTGTTTCTGGATGTTCGCAGATTTCAATCACTCTTACGTCACCCCTTCTATCTCAAGGATAGGATTTCCACTAAAAGACTTTGATCAAATACAAGACTTGTACTGACCAACTTCAGTTTGGACTTAACACTGTCAAAACTGAAACTCTTAGCATACAACAGCTTTTATCAGTTCTTGACTGATCTTAGCACAACTGATATATTCTTGATTGAATTACAAAGTGCTAACACGCTCAAAGTGTAGCTTTACATGCTACTGATATATCTGATATACGTGAGCTGTGAATTGTGATTTTAGCAGCGTGACAGCAAGCTTTAATAATGCGTTAATTGTTCTCTACTTCTCAGCTTCTTTGTTCACTTATTTATATGCTTTCTTTCCAACGGTAACTGAATTTGAATCTTTGTATCCGTTGATTTTTTACTTGATTATTCCTTGGATATTGTTTCCTTCATTTATTGTGATGCGGCGTCTTAACTGCTTTCGCCGAAATGCGTTGTTCTAAGCTGTATTGATTTAGGTGCGGTGTTGCAATCTTCTATGTCTCTTTGTCAGTTGATCGTTCTTTCCCGAGACATGTTCAGTTGAAGGAAGCATACGGCTGAATATATCAACTGATCGGTTTCCAACTGATCAGTCAGCTGTCTTCGAGAATTCAATTAAGTTCAACTGATCAGTTTTCAACTGATCAGTTGGTTTTCTTCGAAAGTTCAGTTCAGCTGGGTTCGGTTGCCTTAGATAATGTGCGCGATACTCTTTAGTTAGGCAAGCTGTATAGATCGAATATTTGATCAGTTAGTTCCAATAAATAATCGGTTTGTCAAACATCCGAAATTAAGTTTCCAACAATTTCCCCTTTTTTGGTGTTTGACAAAACTAAGAAACTAATAACTGATCAATGAACCTTATATGATCTTCAAGTTCGTTGTAGATAAAATAATCAACTGTTGTGTACAGATTCGTACAGTGAAAGAATGAAATAATCTGAATGAAATAATCTGTAGCTTGATTGTGTCAAATCTATTGAGCTGATCTCCATTGAACTGCTGATCTGATCTGATGATCTATTCCCCCTTTTGTCAAAGGCCTCCATTCTGACAGATAATCTCTTAACATCGGTTGAAAGAATCTTGACAGAAGTGGCTACGTCTGCGACTGCATTGAGCACAATGGTTTGCATAAAGTCTATATTTCTTGATACGAGTGTTTCCACTGCATCAACTCTTTTGCTGATAGTGTCTTGAGTCGCTGAGAGACTTTCTGCTATACCTCTATTCTTTTTTATTTCAGCAATTGCAAAGGTAAAAGAGGTCACGGTAGTTTGAGCTGCCTTCAGTTTCTCTGAGTTAAATACTTCTGCATGTTCCAGTTTCAGAGAATCGGCGAGTTGAGTATGCTGAATGTTAGAGATGGCAGAGAGAATTTTATGCATATTATTCTGAATATCTTGAATTTCTTCAAGAACTAATTCAAGTCATTAGATGAATGAGGTGGTGAATGTCCAGAAGTTCCATGTGCTTGTCCTTCGGAGACTGGATCAAAGATCACTAAGGTCCTGTCAGTTATAATTATCCCTGCAATGGATTGATCTGGGGGGGGGGGAGAAGATTGATCCTGAGTAGCAACTGAATTGTCCGGCTGAATAGGCAAATTTGTGGTATCTTCAGTCGGAGCATCAAGAACTGGTGCTTCTACTGGAGATTCAGCTGAAACGAGGATTGGCTCGTCAGTTGGAATATTTTCAGAATGTAGCAACTGAGCCTCCATATTTTCAGTAGTTTCTTGACCAGGTGACTGAGCAGGCACATCAGTAGGCTGAACAAGCTCTTCAGGTAAGACGGGATCCTCAAGAACTGCTCGATCAGTTGAGTGATCAACTGAGACAGAATCAAGTTCCTCTGTTTGAGATTTTTGAATCACTGACTGAATAATTTCATCAATATTGGCGAGTGTCAAGTCAGCTTCTGAGTACATTTGAGGATCAACAACAGAGGATCGAGGCATATCCTGAGCTTGTTCTTTATTCAATCATGTCGATTCTTCTTCTTCTTCTTCTTCGGAAGGCCCTCCATTAATGACCAATTCCTGATCTCTTTCCCCGACTTTTATCTGTAAGTGCAAAGCGTTAAGATCTGAATCCAATTGAGTAAGCACTGCTCGATCATTGTAGACAGTTGGATTCGTAGGAATGTAGTTGGTCTTCAGCTCTTCAACCAGTTGTGCCAACTTTTTGGCTCTCATTAGATCAAAGAAATAATTTTTTCTTTGCAAGGCCTGCACGATAGTGGCAGCTTTGACTATCCTCAAGACAATTTCTTCCAGCCTGATAAACTTCTTCAGCTGGGACTTTCTCTTTAATTGTTTTTCAAAAGTGTGAGTTCTAAACATAGTCCAGGCGTCATAAGTTTTCAGTTTGGTTGTGGCAAATGCATTTACCTGTTCCCAAATGAGGTCGATATGGGTTTGAACTGCATTTGTTGGCCTGGGCTCTTCAATCAACATGCCCTTCCCTTTCGTGTCGGTGAGAATGTGTGGAATGTTCAATCCTGAACGAGTAGTTTCCACTGTCTCCCGAATAGAGATTCCCTTTGGTCGAGCAGGAGCAAAGAAAATAGGGCGATTAACTGTTTTCAGAGAGGACATGATCCTAACTGACTCCTTCTTTGATGGGTCAGTTGTTCGAGGCAACTGATCTTTTGCTGAGGCTTCAGCTGAAACGGTTTTTAATGGAATAGCCTGAATAGGTTGTTGAGCGTCCGATGATTTCAACCTTTCAGTAGGAATAGATTCCAGGGAAGCTATTGGTTTTGTCTTCTTAGTTCTAGGCTTCTTGACAACCTGGGGAGACAGAGTTTTCTCCGATTCTGATTCACTTATAATCAACTTTCTCTTTGTAGTCTTCAGTTGAGTCAGCGCTTTTGCCCTTTTTACAGACTTGGGAGCAGCCTGTTGAGCTCCAATTTCCTTTTTGATCTTAATGAACTGATCAGGATTGAGATCCAGTTTGGCCTTGGGTGGCAACACATTTTTGGCATTGAAAATTTTGAATTTGGATGATCTCTCCGAATCATCAGCCACCAATCCTTTAACTTTCATCAGGTAGCTTAACTGAACAGCGAATCCCTTGGACTGCTTGTTGGATTGAAACATGTTCTTCAAAGTGTTGAAGATGAGGTGCTTCCAGTTGAGTCGTCGGTCGGCCATAATAACAGCAAGGGCCTGAAATTTTTCCAAGGTTAAAGCAGCAAAGGATCCTGCCTTTGCCAATAGCCCTTTGGCTACAATATCAGCCAGTAACTGAACTTCATGTTTCAGTTCTTTCTTTGGATCAGAGACCTTGATTTTCCGTCCATCAGCAGAAAGAAGAGTTTTCATAGCTTCAACATCTGATGCTCTGACTTTAGCAAGGTGTGCCAATCCATCAGACGACAACAAAAATGTTTCTCCGAAAGAGTCTTCAGATAAGGTCAACAATTGACCATTAACAGTAGAGGTGATGATACCATCGGGATTGACAGAACTATTGGAGTAGAAATCAAGAAGTTCCTTCGGATAGATCTCCTGGGAAGATTGTCCCAAAAACATTCTGAGACCAGCATTCAATCTTCAGAAAAACGTTCTTAACATCAGCTTCCTGAACTAATAAAACTGAGTCAAAATCAATGGCCATAGCATTCAACATGTGAGCTGGGATCTGGTTTGCCATTTGAACTGAATGATTTCCTGCAAAAGAGAATGCTTGAATTTGTTTTTGCTCTGAGAAATTTGGATAAGCGTAAAGAAGAAGAATTGAAATGGGGCGGGTAAAGTACTTATGTTCGTGACCGTTCGAATTATAGGACACGTGTCAGTCTCAAAAAAATTTGAATAAAAATATGTGTTCGTGTGCTATAAGCGTGTGTGCAAAAAGTGAGTGGTTTTAAAATAGGCCACGTTATGAAATTGCAGTCACGTCAGTTGATTTGGAATATAATCATTATTGATTAGTTAACGTATGTGAGAAGATTTGTAAAATAACCAACTGAACGATCAGTTGTTAAACTGATCCGTTTCAATTGAGAATTTACAAACAATTGTCTTCTCAGTTAACCTCTTAAAAATTAATATTCCCCCTTAATGGGTGCGCAAAATAATTTAAAAATGACGATAAAAATAAATTTAAAGCTTAAGGAATTTATTGTTTGCTGGAACGTGCACGGCCCTTCAGCTTCCATAACTCTCGGCTATAAATAGAAGTAACACAGTTAGTTTCAGTCACATTAGTGAAATATTTAAGATAAAAGAAATGGCTGGTGGGTGTAGCTCGAGTGCTTCGCCGTTGTCTCTGGAAGCCAGGAAGGCTAAGATAGAAGATGAAGTCTTCTATGAGAATCTTCAGTACTGGGAGAAGTTACAAGAACTTGAGTTCTTGTATAACACTGGAGAGGCTACCACTCTTAATGGGTGGCAGAGCTGAGGAAGGTGCGGAAGCACTTGCACATAGCTGAGTGGATTGACTTCTTTAAGGATGGTCATATTCATCAGCTGATGCTCCGGAAGGAATTGAAGATCCTGAGGCGCATAGTTTATTCACACAGCTTTGCCAAGACGTCCACTCCACCTTTATCCACTTGATTGAAAATGTGGATAATTGATGTAGAATATAATATTATGCTGTAATGCGAGCTAATGTTTATGCTTGAATAAAATATTTATCTGAGTTAATTTTTTCTTTTTCTTTCCTGCAAATTGTCAGTTTCATTAGTTGTTGTAAATGAATTACTAACTGAACAAATGAACTGTTAAAGAACTAATATTAGTTGACTGTAAACTGAAATAAGTTAAGATTTTAAAACAGACTAATATCAGTTGAAAAAATGAATCAACTGGTAATTAATAAACTGATATCAAATAAGCAACTCATAGATAAAAAGCTTGGGTAATTGAGAAAACGCTTTGTTGGCTTGAGACTCTTCAACTTCTTTGTCATTAAATGTCACCTGTCTATAAGATAATAGCAGTGAGTTGTGAGATAATATCATTTAAACATGGCAGATTCAGATATTTCCAATGCTTGTAGTAGTACGCATGTTCAAGTTACCGAACGGTTAAGTCGTTATTTAGAAGAGTTGAAGAACACGATGGAGGAATATGTCTTGACTAAAGTGATGTCAACATGGTTCAAAATTCATGATGTGCAGAAGATAAGTAATAGTGGTGCTGCTCCTTTTCGTGCTCAAGCAGCAATAGCAAGAAAATACATTGATCGTTTTGAAATCAGGCATGTTACAGACCTGGTTGATAAAAATGTTCTGTTACATGCAATGTTATGGAAGGAATGGCATGTAATTGAGAAGATTTCTACAACAGAATTTTTTTCTAGAATCTGAATTTATGAGTTGGATAATTGGATTACAGAATGGCAAGATTCAGTTGGTTCTAAGTTATCTTCTGTAATGTGGAATCGATTTTATTCTTAATAAAGTATCATTTCCAATTTGTTGTTGTGTTCTTATTTTCTGCAAATAATGTTATTAGTAAAACATCATCAAAAACAATTTTAAGACAAGTCAATTAAACCAAGAATATTGCAAAAGTAAGAAAACTTAGTCACAGGTAATGATTTGGTGAAGATGTCAGCTGCTTGTTGCTGAGTTGATATATACTCCAGTCGAATGTCCTTTTTCAGAGCATGATCTCTAATGAAGTGGTGTCTGACATCTATATGTTTTGTCCTTGAGTGAAGAACTAGATTATAGGTAATGGCAATTGTGCTCGTATTGTCACAAAATATGGGCGATTCATTTGTAATTACTCCATAATCTCTCAGTTGTTGCTGGATCCAGATCAGTTGTGCACAGCAACTACCAGCAACTAGATATTCTGCTTCAGTTGTTGAGGTAGCTATTGATGTCTGCTTCTTGCTGAACCAAGAAATCAGTCGGTCTCCAAGAAACTAACATGATCCACTTGTGCTTTTACGATCTAGCTTACATCCTGCATAATCTTCATCTGAATATCCAAATAAATTGAAAGAAGAGTCTTTAGGATACCATAATCCGACATTTTGTGTGCCCTTAAGATATTTCAAAATTCTGTGGGCAGCTGATAAATGTGATTGCTTAGGATTTGCTTGAAATCTGGCACACATACAAACTGCAAAAACAATATCAGGACGACTAGCAGTTAGGTATAATAATGAACCTATTAAACCTCGGTACAATGTCGCCTCAACTGATATTCCTCCTTGATCAGTGTCCAATTTTAATGATGAGCTCATGGGAGTATTTGCAGCTGAACATGATTCCATGCCAAATTTCTTCAGCAGCTCCTTTGTATATTTAGTTTGACTGATGAATATACCAGTCTCCGGTTGCTTCACTTGCAGTCCAAGAAAGAATGTCAGTTCACCCATCACGCTCATTTCAAACTTATCCTGCATTAGCTTAGCAAACGTTTCGCATAATTTGGGGTTAGTTGACCCAAATATGATATCATCAACATAAATTTGAACTAATAAAATGTGATCATTCTTAGCAAATTTGAACAAGGTCTTATCAACTGATCCAACATAGAAATCATGATCAGTTAGAAATTTCGAAAGAGTTTCGTACCAAGCTCTGGGAGCTTGTTTAAGGCCATATAAGGCTTTGTTCAAATGATATACATGATCAGGAAAGTTGTGATTTACAAAACATGGGGGTTGTTCAACATATACTTCCTCTTATAGTTGACCGTTCAGAAATGCACTCTTTACATCCATCTTATATACCTTGAATTTCTTGTGTGATGCATAAGCAAGAAAAATTCTGATTGCTTCCAGTCTTGCAACTGGAGCATACGTCTCATCATAGTCAATTCCTTCTCCTTGCCTATACCCCTGTGCCACTAATCTTGCTTTGTTGCGTACAACTGAACCATCTTTGTTCAGTTTATTTCTGTATACCCATTTTGTGCCTATAATAGTTTTTGAAATTGGTCTTGGAACTAAGTTCCGGACATTGTTATAAGTGAACTGATTTAGCTCTTCTTGCATTGTATTCACCCAGTTAGGGTCAGCAAGAGCTTCATCAGTTGTCTTTGGTTCTAGTTGTGAAACAAAAGCTGAATAGATAAATAAATTTAGCATTTGATTGCGAGTTCTTACTGGATCAGATGGATTTCCTATTACCAGTTCAGGTGGATGTGATTTTCTCCATCTGTACTCAGTATTTGTTGTATCAGCAGTTTCTTCAGTTTGTAACTGAACACGGTTTTCAGTTTCAGTTGGTGCTTCGTCAACTGGTATTTGAGTGTTATCATTATGCTCTATCAACTGATCATCAGCAACGACTTTATGTACATCTGATTGGTCCAGTACTTCTGGTTTAGGTGTTTGAAATCTGTTTTTTTATTGCTGTGACTTTCATTTTTGCTATCATCTTCCAAACTGANAAAAAACAGATTTCAAACACCTAAACCAGAAGTACTGGACCAATCAGATGTACATAAAGTCGTTGCTGATGATCAGTTGATAGAGCATAATGATAACACTCAAATACCAGTTGACGAAGCACCAACTGAAACTGAAAACCGTGTTCAGTTACAAACTGAAGAAACTGCTGATACAACAAATACTGAGTACAGATGGAGAAAATCACATCCACCTGAACTGGTAATAGGAAATCCATCTGATCCAGTAAGAACTCGCAATCAAATGCTAAATTTATTTATCTATTCAGCTTTTGTTTCACAACTAGAACCAAAGACAACTGATGAAGCTCTTGCTGACCCTAACTGGGTGAATACAATGCAAGAAGAGCTAAATCAGTTCACTTATAACAATGTCCGGAACTTAGTTCCAAGACCAATTTCAAAAACTATTATAGGCACAAAATGGGTATACAGAAATAAACTGAACAAAGATGGTTCAGTTGTACGCAACAAAGCAAGATTAGTGGCACAGGGGTATAGGCAAGAAGAAGGAATTGACTATGATGAGACGTATGCTCCAGTTGCAAGACTGGAAGCAATCAGAATTTTTCTTGCTTATGCATCACACAAGAAATTCAAGGTATATNGATCAATTCCAACTAATTTTTCATTTAAAAGTCTTTTGAAGAGCTTTATCAGTTGTGAAGCTGTGAAGGCCTATGAATCCTTGCTTGAAAATTTGCGAAAAATTAAAAATTTTCTTTTTTAAATAATCAAAATGCCTCATTCATAAATAAACCGATAAACAAAGTTTGATATTCAAAATGGCAGCGGAAGAAAATATTTGTTTGCAAAAAAAATTAACGTTTTAAGAATATTCAACAACTGATAAAAATGTTTGCTAAAAATGGTAAGTGCTGCAAATGAGGTCCACGGGTGCCGCTACTGCCAACCCAAGATGGCTCACTGGTCCTCGCCCTCGGCCCTAGCCTCATCAGTACCTACAACAATCAAGTCTAGTGAGCCTAAAGACTCAGCATGCATATATCGTAGGTACCGAGTAAATACTAGTAAAATTTTGCATGGGATAAAATATCATGTCATGGGGCATACTGAAAATAACCTGTACTGAGCAATTATAATACGTGTATGACTGAATTAAAAATCATAGTAAAAATGTTGCTCCTTGGAGCCCTGTACTGAAATAACTGGTAATAATTTTCTGTTGAGATTATGGTCCACGCATGTGGCCCCTGCACTGAACTGAACTGATCGGTAACTGGCTACCGGGGGAGTATCAAACTAAACTGAACTGACCGGTCACTGACGACCGGGTGGTACCAAATTGAGCTGATCGGTCACTGGCGACCGAGTACAATAGTGCTCCCAAAATAGTGAATTGACCACAAGCAATATCGCATAAATCTCAAAAATAAGTATTTTCTATTTTCATGCACGTAATATAATTAAATTGCATAATGAAATATCTTGTATTATTTTACCAACTGGATTGGATCGTTCCCAGGCTCGCTGCAACCTAAATATTCCATGAAAAATATGCAATAGCTTCTACTTGACCAACTATGCAATTTAAGTTCAAAAAAATGCGACAATGACGCTCGACGACTTCGTATTTAATCATGACTCCGAACCAAC
>NC_133318.1:10620693-10621666 GCF_012295235.1 Primulina huaijiensis
GCTAGGGGAGTGATCTAACCATGGCTATATGCCTTGTGGCAGCCCAGATCAGATCCATCCCCTTGACAGCACACAACAGATTTTTCGAAAACTAAAAGGGCCAAGATTGAAGAGTTGCTGTCAAATTCGAAATCTATCATGCATGTGGCTTTTTTGAATGGACCATCATGGTCTTGATACACCCTAGCATGTGTCTAGATGTAGCCGAGTGAGCCTGGAGTCGAGCCATCCACCTGAAACATCAAAACAAGAGAACCCGTGAAGAGCATCATGAAACTCGAAAATTCTGCATTCTTATTTTCTGAAAATCCTTGGTGTATTTCGGTTTATGCACGAAATGATGATCATAAATCATAAAAATAATGATAGTATGACTTGATTGAATATTCAAGGAAGAATATATGCATGCCTTGGTTTTTCGTTTGAAAGAAAAACGAAAAGAATAGACGATACGGCGCGGAGGAGGTGGAGCGCTTTCTTATCTTGCTACTTGTTCGATTTTTCTCTCTTGCTCTAGGCTATGAGGGTCACGATTTTTAATCTGAAATGGCTGCTGTTTTCGGTGATGGAGGAGGGGATTAAGTGGTTAGGGGAGTGAGGGGGGAGATCCACTAATAAAGGGATACAAATGCATGACCAAGTCTACCTCTCATTTAAATTTTGAAATGTTGTTTGATATCAAATAATTTGTTGGAAAGGGAGTGGATGGGGTGGCCGATTTTCTCAAGCTAGACTAGGTTAGGATAATGCTAATTAGTTAATTAAATGGTGCTCCCAAAAATCAAAGAATTATCCTACTAATTAAATGCAAAGAAAGGTTTAAAGGTGGTGAGTTGGCAAGTCCTTGTTCAATCTACTAAGGGTGGCCGAAATTTAGACAATAAAATGAAAGGAAATGTTGATTATTAACTAAATTTATAACCCTTAAAAGCCTTACCTATTCTTTAATTAATTTAGTGAACTAACCCCTTAA
>NC_133318.1:10624763-10626616 GCF_012295235.1 Primulina huaijiensis
AGGTGAAAAACTAGGGCGAATGAACTCCTTGTCAAGAAGTTCCTGAATCTGCTTCTTAAGCTCTGCCATCTCTGTCGGTGCAAGTCGGTACGGTGCTTTTGAGATCGGAGCCGTACCTGGCATAAGCTCAATGGAAAATTCCACCTCTCTCTCGGGTGGCATACCAGAGACGTCTTCGGGAAAAACGTCTAAGAAGTCTCTGACGATCGGAACATCTGAGGCTGACTGGCTGGGTTCCTCGGGGACAGATAAAAAGGTCGCTAGAAATGCCCGACACCCTCTATGCATGAGCTTCCTAGCCTGAACATAAGGAATAATACGCGGTAGAGGAAAGTACCTGTCTGGCTCAAATAAGAACTGCTCCATTCCTGGCGGTCGGACAAGAACGGATCTCCGCTGGAAGTCTATCAACACTCTGTTCCGCAATAGCCAGTCCATCCCTAGGATGATGTCAAATTCTGGCATCGGTAGCACGATCAGATCCGCATAAACAAGATTACCGTGCAGCTCAAGATCTATATCTCGGATAACATTGGTAGCTGCCATCTCCTCGCCTGACGGCAACACTACTGAAAAGGCTGTGTCTAGCCCAATGGTCTTGATCTTAAGAAAGTTTTCAAAGACCTCCGAAATAAACGAGTGAGTGGCCCCTGAATCTATCAAGGCCTTGGTAGCGGAACCAGATATAAAAATTCTCCCTGAAAGATCGGAACTCTAAGTTGAACCCAATAGCTACAAGAATTAAACTTATAGACATGCAAAGGTCAAAGTTCTTCTAGCTTAAATTCCCAAAATAATACTGAGTAGAGTTGTAATATCCAAGCTTGGTGATCGGTACAGTTTAAGATTTAATATGTTTATTGACTCCTTGGTTAAGTTTAAGTATAGTTTTGATGTTAAGAGTTGAGATTTATGATTTATGGTATTGTGTTTATAGATGATGCGTAGTTATATTGTAGCGGTGTTGCGAGTAAATTCATGATAATTCGTATGTTGGACCAATTGGTATGAGGCCAATTGGAGTGGCTAGATAAGACATAGAGGTGTAACTTTCATGTTTTGAGTTTTGTTCAAATCATTGTGGAAGACAAGCCAAAAGCGCCCCGAAGTGTGTCGCGCGTATCGTCGTTCCTATAATGATACATGTTGGGAGAATGAGCATAACGTTTTCCTCAGACATTCAAATGACATGAGGCCAATTGGAGATGCAAGCCAAGACATAGAGCTACAACTTTCCTTGTTTACCACTTTTTCAAATTATGTCGGAAAGAGGCGTTTCGGAGGCGATCTTTGAGGCGGCTGTGCGCAGAGCGGCGCCCGAGCGGTAATTTATGACCGCCCGAGCACCACCGGTTCTGTAAATTTTGTACCGAACAGTATGGTCCGCGCCCGAGCGGTAATTTATGACTGCCCGAGCGCCAGCTCAGTACAAAAGCGTGTTTTGGGTGAATTAAGGCATAAAACCGATTAAAACTCTCATTTTCTTCATTTCCCTTCTCTTCTTTTTCTCTCCTCCAACGTTTCCAAGTAGGGTTCTTCATTTTCTTCTTATCCTTTCTATCAATCAAGCAATTAATCTTCAATCCGGAGTTGGAACTTCATCTTCTTAGAAAAAGGGGCAAAGGTAAGTGGTTTTTCTTCTTGTTCTTGAGTTATAGAAGATGGTGGAGTTAGTGGATGATAAGTGTGATAGATGTATTGTGATAAATGGTCATTTAATGTTATTATTTGGGTGTTGATGGTTAGTTTTTGGGTTTATTATTGTAGGATCACCATCAAGGTTTAAGAAACCAAGTGCTACAAGTGTTGTAAGTGGAATTTCATTTCTTGTGCTCACATGATAATATATGTAT
>NC_133318.1:10627175-10628007 GCF_012295235.1 Primulina huaijiensis
CCGTTCTTCGGACCAATGCATATGACTTCGTCTACTTTCAACAGTCCGGGTATGTCTTCTTCTACATCTATTCATTGTTATCTATTGATATGTATTATGTGAGCACATTGTAGGAGTATGCCTCCTAAGAGAAAGGCTTCAGAGGGTGAGGATAGTTCTTCCTCTAGAGTTGTCGATGAGTTCGGCAAGTTACTAAAAGAGCAAGCCAAGGTCCATAGTGAGCAGATCCAGCTGTTGCTCCGTATGCAAGGTACAGGCCAAGGTAGAGGACAAGGAAGAGGCCCAGTGGTTCAAGCAGTTGGAACCGATGGGGTATTTTCTGCTTTCAAGAGGATGGATCCGCCAGAATTTGCAGGAAGCACTGATCCATTGGGGGCTGTAGAGTGGGTCAAAGCTCTTGAGGCGATATTTGCTCATCTCAAGTATGAAGACAAAGACAGAGTTGGATGTGCAGTGTTCATGTTAGTCAAAGCTGCACGCATTTGGTGGAATGCTACCAAGGTAAGTATTAAGGTTCCGGCAATGAAGTGGCAAGAGTTCACGGATCTTTTCTATGACAAGTACTTCCCAGATGCACTTCGAGCTAGGAAGGTAACTGAATTTCTCGAGCTTCGTCAAGGAGGTATGAATGTTGATGAGTATATTCTGAAGTTCGAGGAGGGCTGTCTGTTTGCCCCATATATTGCCTCCAATGACAAAGACAAGGGTGCTCATTTCATTAGAGGCCTTCGAGCAGAGATCAGGAGGGACATCAATATGTCTAAAGCTGTGACATTTAAAGAGATTGTGGCTAAGGCTTT
This sequence comes from Primulina huaijiensis, assembly GCF_012295235.1. Taxonomy (NCBI): domain Eukaryota; kingdom Viridiplantae; phylum Streptophyta; class Magnoliopsida; order Lamiales; family Gesneriaceae; genus Primulina; species Primulina huaijiensis. Next base: position 10,627,976 of record NC_133318.1, read on the forward strand.
GTTAGCCGAGCAAGATGAGAAAGACATTGCCA
>NC_133318.1:10628427-10632519 GCF_012295235.1 Primulina huaijiensis
CTGGTCCTTCCTTTTATTTCGTGTCTTGAGGCTAAGAAGTTGTTGTTTAGAGGTTGTGATGGGTTTTTGGCTTCGATTGTGGATATGGATAGAATTGTGAAGTTGAATCTTGATGATATTGATGTTGTGAGAGAGTTCCCTGATGTATTTGAGGATGATGTGCCGGGTTTACCGCCGGACAGAGATGTGGAGTTTGTGATTGATTTAGTCCCAGGTACGGTTCCTATTTCTAAGGCTCCGTACAGAATGGCCCCTACAGAGATGAAGGAGTTGAAGACGCAGTTGCAGGATCTATTAGCTTAGGTTTTATTCGGCCGAGTTCTTCGCCTTGGGGAGCTCCGGTTCTTTTGTTAAGAATAAAGATGGGTCTTTGCGGCTGTGCATTGATTACAGAGAAATCAACAAAGTGACGATTAAGAATAAATATCCGTTGCCACGGATTGATGACCTTTTTGACCAACTGCAGGGGGCTACGGTGTTTTCGAAAATTGATCTACGATCTGGCTATTATCAGTTGAAATTTAGGTAGTCTGATATCCCTAAGACGGCGTTTCGGACCAGGTATGGGCATTACGAATTTCTTGTGATGTCGTTTGGTCTGACTAATGCTCCTTCAGTCTTTATGGATCTTATGGACCGGGTGTTCAAGCCGTATTTGGATAGCTTTGTCATTGTTTTCATCGATGATATATTGATTTATTCCAAGACTAGAGAGCTTCATGCAGAGCACCTCAGAGTTGTTCTTCAATTGTTGAGGGAGAAGAGGTTGTATGCTAAGTTGAAGAAAAGTGAGTTCTGGTTAGAGCAGATTTCTTTCTTAGGCCATGTTGTCTCAAAGGATGGGTTAGCTGTTGATCCAGCGAAAATAGATGAGATACAAAAGTGGCCTATCCCTACCACTGTATCAGAGGTACGCAGTTTTCTTGGTTTGGCGGGTTATTATCGTCGATTTATTTCAGATTTTTCCAAAATTGCCCTGCCATTAACCAATTTGACGAGGAAGACTTAGAAGTTTGAGTGGTCCAATGAATGCCAAAGAGGATTTCAGGAGTTGAAAGATAAGTTGACGACAGCTCCGGTACTTGCATTGCCCAGTGGTACAGGGGACTTTGTTGGTTATACCGATGCGTCGAAGAAGGGTCTTGGTGCAGTGCTGATGCAGCGTGGAAAGGTTATGGCTTATGCCTCTCGTCAGTTGAAAGATTATGAGAAGAATTACCCTACGCATGATTTGGAGCTGGTAGCTGTGGTTTTCGCCCTGAAAATCTGGAGACATTATTTATATGGCGAAAAGTGTGAAATTTTCACGGACCACAAGAGTTTAAAGTATTTGTTTTCTCAGAAAGAGCTCAATATGCGACAGAGGCGGTGGTTAGAGCTTGTCAAAGAGTATGATGTGACGATTAGTTATCACCCAGGGAAGGCGAATGTTGTAGCGGATGCATTGAGTCGTAAGTCAAGTTCTTCTTTGAGTTCTATGATTCAGAAGCCGTTGTTGTTGGACTTGCAACGAGAGGAGATAGCTTTGGTGGTTCCAGGAACCATTGCTCGTTTTTCAGCGTTGGTTATTCGGGCTACATTGACGGACAGGATCCGTAAAGAGCAAGCTATTGATGTTTAGTTGTTAGAGTTGAGAGCTAGAGAAGAGGAAAGAGGTAATTCAGAGTTCTCGACGAATGGAGATGGTTTGGTGACGTTTAGAGGCCGTATTTGCATTCCTGCTGGTGATGATATTCGGCGAGACGTCTTGACAGAGGCACATACCGCGCCATACTCGATACATCCAGGCAGCACTAAGATGTATCAGGATCTTCGTAGACTCTATTGGTGGCCAGGTATGAAGAAAGATATTGCCATGTTTATTTCTCAGTGCTTAACTTGTCAGCAGGTGAAGATCGAGCACCAGAGACCTGCTGGGACATTGCTATCATTGCCGATTCCTCAATGGAAATGGGAGCATATTAAGATGGACTTCGTGATTGGTCTTCCCAGAACGCAGAAAGCCTATAACTCTATTTGGGTTATCATTGATCGGTTGACCAAGTCAGCTCATTTTCTCCCAGTCAAGACAACGTATTCCATGAACCAATATGCCGAAGAGTACATAGCAGAGATTGTTAGACTTCATGGTGTTCCTGTGTCGATCGTGTCTGATCGTGACCCTAGATTTACTTCAGAGTTTTGGAAGAGTTTGCACAGAGCCTTGGGTACACGGTTAGCATTCAGTACAGCATATCATCCTCAGAGCGATGGTCAATCAGAGAGAGTTATTCAGATTTTGGAGGATATGCTCAGAGCTTGTACTATAGACTATCCTGGTAGTTGGGATTCCAAATTGCCTCTTGTTGAGTTCACGTACAATAACAGTTACCAGGCGACGATTGGCATGGCACCTTATGAAGCACTTTATGGCAGAAAATGTAGATCTCCCTTATATTGGGATGAGATTGGTGAGAGGAAGATGTTGGGTCCAGAGTTGGTCCAACAGACAGCTGATGTTGTTGCTGTTATTCGAGAGAGGATGAAGACAGCGCAGTCCAGACAGAAGAGCTATGCTGATGTGAGGCGAAGGCCGTTGCAGTTTGAGGTTGGCGATCATGTGTTCTTGAAGATAGCACCTCTTAAAGGTGTGATGCGGTTTGGCAAGAAGGGAAAGTTGAGTCCGAGATTTATTGGTCCATTTGAGATATTGGACAGAGTCGGTGATCGAGCTTACAGGTTAGCCTTACCGCCAGATCTTGATAGAGTTCATAATGTTTTTCATGTCTCCATGCTCAGGAAATATATTGCGAATCCTTCCCATGTTCTTCGCCACGAGCCATTGGATTTGACGCCGAATTTGACGTACCAAGAGATTCCGGTCCAGATTCTGGATCGCAAAGTTAAAGTATTAAGGAATAAAGAGATCGGCATTGTTAAAGTCCTTTGGAGGAATCAATTGATTGAAGAAGCCACGTGGGAACCAGAGGATGAGATAAAAGAAAAGCATCCTGAGTTGTTTGCGCAGTGACGTCAATTTCGAGGACGAAAGTCCTCTAAGGAGGGGAGATTGTAATATCCAAGCTTGGTGATCGGTACGGTTTAAGATTTAATATGTTTATTGACTCCTTGGTTAAGTTTAAGTATAGTTTTGATGTTAAGAGTTGAGATTTATGATTTATGGTATTTTGTTTATAGATGATGCGTAGTTATATTGTAGCGGCGTTGCGAGTAAATTCATGATAATTCGTATGTTGAGCCAATTAGTATGAGGCCAATTGGAGTGGCTAGATAAGACATAGAGGTGTAACTTTCATGTTTTGAGTTTTGTTCAAATCATTGTGGAAGACAAGCCAAAAGCGCCCCGAAGTGTGTCGCGCGTATCGTCGTTCCTGTAATGACATATGTTGGGCGAATGAGCATAACTTTTTCCTCAGACATTCAAATGACATGAGGCCAATTGGAAATGCAAGCCAAGACATAGAGCTACAACTTTCATGTTTACCACTTTTTTAAATTATGTCGGGAAGAGGCGTTTCGAAGGAGATCTTTGAGGCGGCTGTGCTCAGAGCGGCGCCCGAGCGGTAATTTATGACCGCCCGATCGCCACCGGTTCTGTAAATTTTGTACCGGACAGTATGGTCCGTGCCCGAGCGGTAATTTATGACCGCTTGAGCGCCATCTCAGTACAAAAGCGTGTTTTGGGTGAATTAAGGCATAAAACCGATTGAAACTCTCATTTTCTTCATTTCCCTTCTCTTCTTTTTCTCTCCTCCAACGTTTCCAAGTAGGGTTCTTCATTTTATTCTTATCTTTTCTTTCAATCAAGCAATTAATCTTCAATCCGGAGTTGGAACTTCATCTTTTTAGAAAAAGGGGCAAAGGTAAGTGGTTTTTCTTCTTGTTCTTGAGTTATTGAAGATGGTGGAGTTAGTGGATGATAAGTGTGATAGATGTATTGTGATAAATGGTCAATTAATGTTATTATTTGGGTGTTGATGGTTAGTTTTTGGGTTTATTATTGTAGGATCACCATCAAGGTATAAGAAACCAAGTGCTACAAGTGTTGTAAGTGGAATTTCATTTCTTGTGCTCACATGATAATATATGTAT
>NC_133318.1:10633052-10658839 GCF_012295235.1 Primulina huaijiensis
TAGCTTAAATTCCCAAAATAATAATTACAAGAGCATGCAATCCTATATCAGTTTCTAAGTTCAAGATCTTAATTCTGGTTCTCAAAACACGGAAATTCAAATAATAACTTAAAGCTTAAAGGTACCTGTCAACAACATAGTCTCCGGGTTTGTTTCTGCGGCATGGAGAGCAAAAACTCTGCCTTGGGTAGGCAGATTCCTCTGAGGGCACTGCAGCAACATGTGGTCAGGACTGCCACACTTGAAACACTTTCCAGAGCAAGACATACATGCTCCAGGATGGCGGCGTGAGCACCTGGGACAGACTGGGTGCTCAAAGGTCCTCGGGGCTGGGCATCCCCGCTGCTGCTGCTGGCCTCTGTTTCTGGGCTGCCCATGAAAAGGCCTCTTGTTTTGCTGTTGATGTTGATGAGGAGGAAGGCGGTGTGGTACCTGGGCTGGGCGCTTGCCCTGGCGATCCCTCTCGATATCCCGCAGATCCTGCTCTGCGGCTAGGGCTTTGGAGACCGCGACCTCATAAGTAGTAGGGTCAGACACCCTAACATCACGGCGCAAGATCGGCCATAGACCCACCAAGAAGTGCATCATCTTAGCTCTGACATCATTTGCTATCAGGGGTACAAAGTGACAGCCCCTCTCGAACTTACGGATGAACTCCGTAACCGTCATATCACCCTGTCTCAAGCTCATGAACTCTGTGGTCAACCTGGTGCGCACTTCCTCAGCAAAATATTTGGAGTAGAAAACCTCCGTGAAGCGTATCCAAATCAGTGTAGCCAAGTTCAGGGCTACTGCTGCTCCTTCCCACCATAAGCGGGCATCTCCACTGAATAAGTAGGTGGCACATCGGACTCTGTCTGCATCTCCAAGCTCCATGAACTCGAAGATAACCTCGAGGGATTTGATCCATCCCTCGGAAATCATGGGGCCAGACGTCCCAGAAAACTCCTTCGGACGCATCTTCATAAACCTCTCATAGACAGCCTCGGGCCCTGTCGGCCTGGCTGCGGCTGCGGCTGCGGCAGCGGCTGCGGCATTGTTCCCCACAAACTGTGCGAAGAACTGAGTCATCCCAGCTAGCATCTGGGCATTCATGTCAGGTGGAGGTGGAGGTGGAGGTCCGAATCCCCCCTGTCCTTGATCCTCATCGTCTTCATGACGGTGCTCATCACTACCTCTCGGGCATCCAACCTGGCGTCGAGGAGGCATACTGTTCCATACATAACCCATACGTAACTAACATGCATAATTCCATAATTTATGCTAAATAAATACTGAAATACTGAAAAGATCTGATCGTAAAACATTTCATGGAAACATGTTGTCAAAATAATTCATGCTTTAAATAAAATGCTGAAATGTAAAACTTACAGACCGAAGACGTGGCTTCGTGAGCTTCTCGTGGTCAGTAGTAGTGCAACCCTTTACAAGAACCTGGCTCTGATACCAACTGTGAAGGCCTATGAATCCTTGCTTGAAAATTTGCGAAAAATTAAATATTTTCTTTTTTAAATAATCAAAATGCCTCATTCATAAATAAACCGATAAACAAAGTTTGATATTCAAAATGGCAGCGGAAGAAAATATTTGTTTGCAAAAAAATTAACGTTTTAAGAATATTCAACAACTGATAAAAATGTTTGCTAAAAATGGTAAGTGCTGCAAATGAGGTCCTCGGGTGCCGCTACTGCCGACCCAAGATGGCTCACTGGTCCCCGCCCTCGGCCCTAGCCTCATCAGTACCTACAACAATCAAGTCTAGTGAGCCTAAAGACTCAGCATGCATATATCGTAGGTAACGAGTAAATACTAGTAAAATTTTGCATGGGATAAAATATCATGTCATGGGGCATATTGAAAATNTACTGGCGACCGAGTACAATAGGGCTCCAAAAATAGTGAATTGACCACAAGCAATATCGCATAAATCTAAAAAATAAGTATTTTCTATTTTCATGCACGTAATATAATTAAATAGCATAATGAAATATCCTGTATTATTTTACCAACTGGATTTGATCTTTCTCAGGCTCGCTGCAACCTAAATATGCCATGAAAAATATGCAATAGCTTCTACTTGACCAACTATGCAATTTAAGTTCAAAAAAAATGCGACAATGACGCTCGACGACTTCGTATTTAATCATGACTCCGAACCAACCCGAACCAACACTGAATCATCAAATAGTCATTATTAAAATATGCTAAAAATGATTAATTAATACTCCTAAAATGATGCAAGTCGAAATCTAGGTGAATGGAGGCCAAAACAAGAAACGCTCTTTCGAGAGTCAATTTGGCACATCGCACCGTAAATTTTCGTACGACTTCAAAAATGATCCGAATCATAAACGGTCAAAAACGTGGCCTTTCTAACTCGATAAGGCACTGTCCAGTCCAAGGCCATAGGCTAAAAGCCAACCAAGAACTCAAACGAACCTCCGAACCGACACAGCAAGTTACTGTCAAATTCCAGCGGCAGCAACTTCGCTTGCATCGCGTCGTTTGCGAGACTTTTGGCCAGTGGGGCTTGAACCACCAACCAGAGCCTCTCAACAACATCCCATGCAATGATTTGAACCATGGCTAAGGGCCCTAGGCCAGCCACCATTCGAATTATTCCAGCAACATCAGAAAAGTTCCACCCGAGAGCACCTTTGCGCGCGTGAGGGGTGTTTTGCTTTGCTTGCTATCTCGTCTCGTTCCAGTGGCCATTTGATTGACAATGGGACGATCTAGACATCTAGTGGTAGGGTATGAACCGTGGCTAAGGGCCATAGGCCAACCAAGATCTATACCATTCCACAAAACCTGAAACAACACATGCTGTCAAAAAACGAAGGGGCCGAGAGGGGAGGGGCTGTTCTTGCATTTTATTTAAAAACTGATGCACCATGGATCAAGCCACCAAAAGGGAGACTTAGTAACGTCTTAGACACGCTAGGGGAGTGATCTAACCATGGATATATGCCTTGTGGCAGCCCAGATCAGATCCATCCCCTTGACAGCACACAACAGATTTTTCGAAAACTAAAAGGGCCAAGATTGAAGAGTTGCTGTCAAATTCGAAATCTATCATGCATGTGGCTTGTTTGAATGGACCATCATGGTCTTGATACACCCTAGCATGTGTCTAGATGTAGCCTAGTGAGCCTGGAGTCGAGCCATCCACCTGAAACATCAAAACAAGAGAACCCGTGAAGAGCATCATGAAACTCGAAAATTCTGCATTCTTATTTTCTGAAAATCCTTGGTGTATTTCGGTTTATGCATGAAATGATGATCATAAATCATAAAAATAATGATAGTATGACTTGATTGAAGAGTCAAGGAAGAATATATGCATGCCTTGGTTTTTCGTTTGAAAGAAAAACGAAAAGAATAGACGATACGGCGCGGAGGAGGTGGAGCGCTTTCTTATCTTGCTACTTGTTCGATTTTTCTCTCTTGTTCTAGGCTATGAGGGTCACGATTTTTAATCTGAAATGGCTGCTGTTTTTGGTGATGGAAGAGGGGATTAAGTGTGTTGTTTGATATCAAATAATTTGTTGGAGAGGGAGTGGATGGGGTGGCCGATTTTCTCAAGCTAGACTCGGTTAGGATAATGCTAATTAGTTAATTAAATGGTGCTCCCAAAAATCAAAGAATTATCCTACTAATTAAATACAAAGAAAGGTTTAAAGGTGGTGAGTTGGCAAGTCCTTGTTCAATCTACTAAGGGTGGCCAAAATTTAGACAATAAAATGAAAGGAAATGTTGATTATTAACTAAATTTATAACCCTTAAAAGCCTTACCTATTCTTTAATTAATTTAGTGAACTAACCCCTTAATTAAGGAACTTAAATGAATTTATTTTCTACTCACCTCAAGTAACTTAAATAATTTCATAAACCTCCTTTTAACTTAAATTAACTTACTTGCTAGCTAAAATAAATTCCAGAAATATTTTCTAAATCTTAAATTTTTATCTCGAAACTCCAACTCCAGTCCGGCCTTACTGAATTAACTGAAAAGAATACAATTAAACAGCTGGCTAAAATAATTAACTTCAAAGAAAAGCATTTAAATATTCAAGCAATGAAGTCAATTAAATTTAAAAATACTAGAATTATGCATGGCTTATACGCAGTCTAATTACGGGTTCTACAGAAGCAGTATGGTCCTTAGATTTGAGAAAAATAACCCAAGTAAATCTTGAAAAATCATCTACGACCACCAAGGTGTATTTCATTCCCCCTAAGCTCATGACGGGTATAGGACCAAAAAGATCCATGTGCAACAGTTCTAAACATCAGGATGAAGATTTACAACCTTTGTTTTTAAAAGAGGATCATACTTGTTTACCATACTTACATGCTGAGCAAAGTTTTTCTTTTGAAAAATCTATTTTGGGCAAACCAGTTACAAGTTCATGTTTACTCAGATAGGCAATGGTTTTAAAGTTTAAATGATTTAGTCTCTTATGCCACAACCAGTTTTTAGATGATTTGGAAGCAATAAAACAAACTGGTGCATAAGTTTGATCATTCCAACTGACTTTATATGTGTTTCCACAACGTTTGCCAGTTAGTATGATTTCATCAGTTGAAGTTTTGACTGAACATGAATTTTTGTCAAATTGTACTGAGAATCCACTGTCGCATAACTGACTGATACTAATCAAGTTATACTTCAGGTTTTCTACTAATAGAACATCTTTAAAAGTAAAGTTACCATGGATAAGCTTACCCTTACCCACAGTTCTACCTTTGGAATTGTCCCCGAAACTGATGTTTGGACCACTGTATTTGGTCAGTTGAGATAGCACACTTGCATCTCCTGTCATGTGTCGCGAACATCCACTGTCCAAATACCATATTGAGTTCTTGTTTGTACCTGTTATCTGCAATCACACACATAATAAAACTTGGTACCCATACTTATTTGGGTCCTGAGCTGATTAGTCCCTTAGGAACCCACACTTGGATTAGTCTAACAGACTTTCCAGTAGTTGTATTCCAAATTGTTTTTCTCGGCTTTTGTGTGCATGGTGTGTAGTGTACAGATGATACATTATGTATTTTAGGTTTATTCAACTGATTGTTTAGTCTGTATCTCTTCTGAACTGGCTTGCAGTTATAGTAATTGAAGTAGCTATTTGAATAGTTTTTGTGAAACCTCTTTGATGACTGACTTTGTGAATCAGTTGAGGATTTTTTACTATAACCAATCCCATATCTTCTAGCCTTGTTCATATTTACAGTAGGTTGCTCAATCAGCTTACTAGGCTCAATTTGTTCTTGTACTACTGCTGATTTAACAAAGTGAATATATTTCCCTTTGTCTATTTTTAGCTTTGGTTGAGTGTTATTTGGACACATTTCTCCTTGAGTGTTGAACCCTAAACCAGTTTTATCAGAAACTGATTTTTGTGAATTCTGCATTTCATTTAGTGCGGTAGATGACTTGTTCCAAGATTGAATAAGCTCAGTCTGTTTTGATTTTTCAAGAATCAACTTTTGGATTAATAACTGATCTTTATTTCTTTCTGCTTTTAACTCAGCAATTTCCCTTTTCAGACTCAACCCGTCGACTGATTCATCAGTTTTGGTTTTATTGTCTGTGGGATCAGTTTGCTTTGCTTTGATTTTTTCGAATAATGATGCAAGCTTTTGATATTCATTTACCATATCATGTAGTGTTAGAATGAGTTCTTCTCGTGTAAAGTCAGTTGAGCTGAAATCAAATACCTGTTGACTAGATGATTCTTCTTCTGCATCATTAGCCATCAGGCACTTGTCTTCCTCATCATCACTAGAGCTGCATGAGCTTTCTGGTTCTGACTCCTCACTGTCAGTTTCTGCCCATTTAGATTTGCTTTCTTCGGCTAAGAGTACCTCATGTTTCTTTCTGAAGGACTTCTTATCATCCTTGGGTTTTCTTTTGTTCTCATATGATTTCTTTCTTCTATCAGTTGAGCCTTGACTGTCCTTCTTGGGTTTAGGACAGTCAGCAATGAAGTGACCTGATTTGCCACAATTGTAACAAGCATTTGTTTCATCTTTGGAGTTGTTTCTTTGGTATGACTTCTGAAAGTTTCCTTGATTCTTTCTCATGAACCTTCCAAACTTTTTGATGAATAGTGACATAGCATCATTGCTTAACTGATCAGCAGATTTCTCAACTGAACTATTTGGTTCTGTTCTGACAGCTGCTAGAGCAGTTGAGGCTGCTGGTGTGGATGGTTCTCCTTCTCTGGTTTGTAGTTCGAACTCATAAGCTTTAAGATCAGCAAATAGATCATGAAGTTCAATCTGGTTCAGGTCTTTGGATTCTCTCATTGCCATAGTTTTGACATCCCATTCTTTGGGAAGACCTCTCATTACCTTTAGTGCAACTTCATTGTTTGTATACACTTTTCCAAGTGCATTTAACTCATTGATGATACAGCTTACTCTTTCATCATAATCGTGCATTGATTCTCCTGCTTTCATTTTGATATTATCAAACGTCTGAACTGCAACTGAAAGTTTATTTTCCTTGGTTTGATCATTTCCTTCACAAAGCTGGATCAGCTTTTCCCAAATTTCTTTGGCTGTCTTACACATCTTTATTTTGCTGAAAGTTATTTTATCCAGTGTCTTGTACAGAATGTCTTTAGCCACATTATCAAGATTGGCTTTTCTTTTATCTTCAGTTGTCCATTCTTCTCTGGGCTTTTCTATTCTTTGTGGTGCCTCTTCTGTTATGGTAACTGCTGTATTAGTTTTCAGAATCTTCATGGGTCCATCAGTTATCACATACCACATGTCATCATCTTGTGCAGCTAAAGGAGCCTGCATTCTGATTTTCCAATCATCAAATTCTTCTGTGGAGAGCATAGGGATTTTGTTGAATGAAGTCATGCTAGCAAGTTTATAGATCAAAAGTATTCAAGAACAAGATTTAACCGCTCTGATACCACTTGATAGGATCGATTAACGTATCAAGAGTGTTTAGAAGGGGGGGTTGAATAAACACTCACAATTAAAATGAGTCTTTTCGAATTTAAAATTCAGTTTGGTGACAAAATGATTCTCGGAATCTTGTTGGTCAATGACAATCAGTTAAACTAAAAGTAGTTGCGGAAAATAACTGACTGAAAGATAGAATACAAAACTGAAATAAAGTACGCAAGGATTGTTTCTGGAGGTTCGCAGATTTCAATCACTCCTACGTCACCCCTTCTATCTCAAGGATAGGATTTCCACTAAAAGACTTTGATCAAATACAAGACTTGTACTGACCCACTTCAGTTTGGACTTAACACTGCCAAAACTAAAACTCTTAGAATACAACAGCTTTTATCAGTTCGTGACTGATCTTAGCACAACTGATATATTCTTGATTGAATTACAAAGTGCTAACACGCTCAAAGTGTAGCTTTAGATGCTACTGATATATCTGATATACGTGAGCTGTGAATTGTGATTTTAGCAGCATAACAGCAAGCTTTAATAATGCGTTAACTATTCTCTATTTCTCAGCTGCTTTGTTCACTTATTTATATGCTTTCTTTCCAACGGTAACTGAATTTGAATCTTTGTATCCGTTGATTTTTTACTTGATTATTCCTTGGATATTGTTTCCTTCATTTATTGTGATGCGGCGTCTTAACTGCTTTCGCCGAAATGCGTTGTTCTAAGCTGTATTGATTTAGGTGCGGTGTTGCAATCTTCTATGTCTCTTTGTCGGTTGATCGTTCTTTCCCGAGACATGTTCAGTTGAAGGAAGCATACGGCTGAATATATCAACTGATCGGTTTCCAACTGATCAGTCAGCTGTCTTCGAGAATTCAATTAAGTTCAACTGATCAGTTGGTTTTCTTTGAAAGTTCAGTTCAGCTGGGTTCGGTTGCCTTAGATAATGTGCGCGATACTCTTTAGTTAGGCAAGCTGTATAGATCGAATATTTGATCAGTTAGTTCCAATAAATAATCGGTTTGTCAAACATCCAAAATTAAGTTTCCAATAGGGACAGTCAGCAATGAAGTGACCAGGTTTGCCACAGTTGTAGCAGTCATTTGATTTCTCTTATAATTCTTCTGGAAGTTCCCTTGATTTCTTCTCATGAATCTTCCGAATTTTTTAATAAACAATGACATAACATCATTGCTCAATTGATCAGTAGACTTCTCGATTGAACCAGTTGGTTCTGTTCTGACAGCAGCTAATGCGGTTTTGACTGCTGGAGTAGAAAGCTCTCCTTCTCGAGTTCGTAGCTCAAACTCATAGGCTTTCAGATCAGCGAATAGATCATGAAGCTCAACTCCGTTCAGATCCTTGAATTCTCTCATTGCCATGGTCTTTACGTCCCACTCCTTTGGAAGACCTTTGATTACTTTTAATGCAACTTCTTTGTTGGTATATACTTTTCCAAGTGCATTGAGTTTATTGATGATGCAGCTGACTCTTTCATCATACTCATGCATCGATTCTCCAGTTCTCATCTTGATGTTGTCAAACTTCTGCACAACAACAGAAAGTTTATTCTCTTTGGTTTGTTCGTTTCCTTCACACATCTGGATCAACTTTTCCCAAATCTCCTTAGCTGTCTTACACATCTTGATCTTGCTGAAGGTTACTTTGTCCAGTGTCTTGTACAGTATATCATTTGCAACATTATCAAGATTTTCTTTTCTTTTGTCTTTTGTTGCCCATTCATCTCTGGGCTTTTCAATACGGTGAGGTGCCCCTTCAGTAATAGTCACTGTTGTATTGGCTTTTAGAATCTTCATCGGTCCGTCAGTGATAACGTACCACATGTCATCATCTTGTGCAGCTAAGTGAGCCTACATTCTTATTTTCCAGTCATCGAAGTCCTCCTTGGAAAACATAGGGATCTTGTTGAAGGAAGACATAATGATCAGTTTGAAAGTGTAGATATTCTGAGACGAGATATAACCGCTCTGAAACCACTTGAAAGGATCGGTTAAGTAGTGAAGTGTGTTTAGAAGGGGGGTTGAATAAACACTCACAGATTATGATCGTTTTTCGTAAGTTGAGTTCAGTTTAATGACAAACTGATACTTAATATCTCGTTAGTCGATGATAATCAATTTAACAGAGAAAACAGTTGCGGAAGTAAACTGAATGAAAGATAGAATAACTAAAATAAAAGGTAACTAAAGTGAACAGCACGCGATTTGTTTCTGGATGTTCGGAGAATGGAATAACTCCTACGTCACCCCTTCTATCACGAAGATAGAATTTCTACTAAAAGAATTTGATCGAATACAATATTTGTACTGACCTACTTCAGTTTGGTCTTATCAATGCCACAACTGAAACTCTTAGTTACAACATGCTATTTCAGTTCGTGACTGATCTTAGTACAACTTAACAATATAACAAAGATTACAATGTGCTAACAAGCTCAGAGACAGTAGCCTTGAATGCTACAGATAGAACTTAGTAAGAGTGAGCTTTTGATTTCAGCAGAGTAACAGCTTGAGTAAAATAGTTGTTCTTATCTTTTTCTTCAGCTGCTATGTTCGCCTATTTATAGGCTTCTTTTCCAACGGTAACTTGATATAATATTTAAATTTTATATCCGTTGATTTTCCACGTCGATATTCTTCTTACAATCGTACACTGTAGACTCTCAAATGTGGCGTTCCACTACGAGTTGCAGTCTGCTTGTATTGATATCGGTTGAACATCCCTTTCATTTGATGACGTGTATGGCTGAGCGAGCAGCTGATGAAAGTAGCTGATAAGCTTGTGCTGCGTGAATCAACTGATCAGTTTCCAAGTGATCAGTCAGCTGTCTTCAGGAATCCAGCTAGGTTCAACTCATCAGTTTCCAACTGATCAGTCAGTTAACTTCGAAAGTTCAGTTCAGCTGGATTCGGTTGCCTTGATACATCACGTGATACTTCAGTTAGGCAAGTGGTTAAATACGAGTACTTGATCAGTTCGTCCAATAGATAAATGGTTTGTCAAACAGCCGAAATTAATTTTCAAACAATATCTACACGCCCTGACGTGGCTTTCGCACTAAGTGTAGTGAGTAGATATCAATCGAACCCTGGTCTTCCACACTAGAAAGCTGTGAAAGACATCCTCAAGTATTTGAGAAGGACCAATAAGTTGTTCTTGGTCTATTGGTGTGGAGAACTGAAATTGTAAGGCTATACCGACTCTAGCTTCCAAAGCAATATCGATGACTCGAAGTCAACCTCTGGGTTTGTATTCATGCTCAATGGTGCTGCTGTCTCTTGGAAGAGTTCCAAGCAAGACACAACTGTGGATTCCACCACTGAGGCCGAATACATTGCTGCATCAGCTCCAGCAAAGGAGGCTGTTTGGATAAGGAATTTCGTCCAAGAGTTGGGCGTCATTCCTAATGGAGTTGCTCCTATCCCGATGTTTTGTGACAACACGGGAGCTATAGCTCAAGCAAAGGAGCCAAAGTCTCATCACAAGTCCAAACATGTATTGAGAAAGTACCACATCCTTCGAAAGATTGTGGAAAGAGGAGAAGTGTCGATTGACAAGGTCGACTCCGCAGATAATGTTGCTGATCCGCTAACTAAGCCTTTATCTGGACCATTATTCGAGAAGCATCGCGAATTGATGGGTTTAAAGCATATGGGTAGTTGGCTCTAGTGCAAGTGGGAGATTATTAGAGTAGGTGCATGTCGAGCCAAGTGTTGGCCGAGTGTTCACATTGAAACTCTATGTATAAATAGTATTTATTTTAATAATATTTAAAATTATTTTTTTGGGACTTCTTTATCTGTATACCCATGCATATTGCATTGATAAAGTCCTTGAATATACAAATTGTAGAAAGAATATGAGATGCTCATATGATGAGTATCATGAAACTCATATTTGCAATACTGTATATTCTAAACAGTTCCTAGTCGATTCAACCGCCGCTAAGAAGGATATAGGCCGCTCGAGTTCGAGACTAGTATCTGCGATGTGATTACCATGTTTCATTGGTAGGGGACATTGTTATGTCCGAGCATGCAGATAGGTGCTCCTTGTAGAGTGCACTGAACAACCCTCCATAAAGGACTTTCCAAGTGGTTCTCACTTATCGAGTGGAAACGTCCTAGTTTATCGTTGTACACCATTAGTCCTTATGACCCGGGACAACATTGAGACTCTATGTGCTAGCATTACACTTTGACTTGTTTACCGACTCATATGAGGTCATCAGGTGGCAAGGTTGGGTGTTTTGTCGAAACATATAGGAGTCGATGCATTGTAGTTGGGGATTCACCTCTTACCTTCGGGTATGGATATCCTACGTGTATGTAGTATGAAATCTCTGATTAGAGTATGGTGGTAATTATGAAAGGTGTTTCATAGANATATCAGACTTGAATTCTGACGTTCTTATTATCAAGGATTTGATAAGTAAAATACAAGTACTAGCTTTCTAGATCCCGTTGAGAAGTAAAATAGTTCAATGTGTTGAACGGCTTATAAAGGAGTTTATAAGCGTAAGGAAAATTAGAAGTATGACTTCTATAAAGGAGAAAATAGTTCAATGTGTTGAACGGCTTATAAATGAGTTTATAGGCGTAAGGAAAAATAGAAGTATGACTTCTATGAGAGAAATGTAAATTTTAATTTATGGAAGTGTTCCTAAATTAAAAGTTTGGCCAAGTGAATAATGTATTTGAAAATTGTGGTTTTCATAAACATTATTATGGACTAAATTAAATTAATTCAAGTGTTGAATTAATTAAACACTAGTGGACCTATTAGAGTCCAAAAAATTAAATTAATTCAAGTATTGGACTAATTAAATAACATTTGGCCTTGTAGAGCCCAATTAGAAATAATTATTAAACTAGTCGGCTTGAGTAAAATCAAGTAAAGGTTAAATGATCTCAAATGTGTTTGAGATATTTAAATAAAAGTCCATGTGATTTATAATTGTTAGAAACCCAAATAGAAATGCATGCATGAGAGGTGAAGAGTTGGGAGACTACTTTTTCAATAATCAAGGCTTGGCATGCTAAAAGTGCTTTTAGCTTTTTACACAACCAAGACAACTCATACTCCCCTTCACTCTATCTCACCTTGGCCGAAATTTTGGATTTTCATTCTCTCCAATTTTCTTTCCTCAATTGTTGAGGAAAGAACATAATTCTCAAAAGAAAAATCCTTTTATTTTTCTAGTGCAAAATAAGAGGGGATCTAGCTAGTTGGTGGTGGGCTTAATATTTGAGCAAGGTGTGCTCAAAGGAAAGCTTGAAGATTGTCTTGCCACTCAAGAGCTAAGGTGTTTACACCTTAGTTGGAGCCATCATCAATCTCAAGAGATTGATAGGTAAAAATCTTAAAAACACCCTATGAATGTCATTTCGTGTTTTTGTATTTGCTACACATTATAGGCTTAAGGCGTTCGAATTTCTTGCTACAAAAATTATTTTGAAACTTCCGTTGCGCATACGGGCACCTTAATCGATCCCCTTTCAGATGGATCTATCGCCCAATACGTTTAAGAATACGAGTCACAATCACTATCTTAATTCAACAACATGAATATGAATATGAATATGTTAATACGAATATGGATATGGATACGAATATGGATATCTTTATGATGATATGAAAATGTTTAGGAAAATGTTTATGAAAATGTTTATATTTAAAGTTGATGCATCATTATGAAAATGTTTTTATTTAAAGTTTATATATCATGAAAATGTTTATGAAAATATTATTGTTTTTAAGTTTATGCATCTTCATGAAAAAGATATTTTAAATACAAGTATTATCACTGTTGCTTGTGATCTGTATATATAGTACTTGTTATCAAGAATATGATGAGTTGAGTCATTAGACTCACTAGGTGTGATTGATGCAGGTGATTAAGACGATTATGTTTATGGAGGTCTTGATGGTTGATCTGACTGGACTGAAGGTGCACATAATCCGAGGACCGACGCTAGTTTTCCACACTAGTTATGATTTATGATTTTAAGTTATGTTAAAAATATTTTTATGACTTTGTTTATGTTTATGAAAGGTTTTTGAGAGGCTATAGTATTAGCTATACTTTTCAAATAATGTTTTAGGTTTTGGTAAAACATTGAACGATTTGATGATTCAAACTATTTTCCTATGGACTTTTAAATGGTATTTGATTGTTTATGTAAAAATGGTGTCAAGGTATTTTAAAGTATTTATATATATATGTATATTTTGAATCATGGAGATTAATGAGGAAATTTTTTTTTCTAGCACGTTTTAAGGAAACGAATAGCAGACGTTTCAGTTGGTATCAGAGCAAAGGTCCTGTAAAGGGTTGTGCCACCATCAGCGCCGGAAAGATCAGTCGTCAAGCCTCAATCTGTAAGTTTACATGCTTTATATGATCTATATGTTGTTACCTACATAATTATATGAATTATATTTTTACGTCACATGTTTGGTAGCTATATGAGAATATATGATTTATATGCTTTGGAATTTCTTATACAAGATATGACATGAAATAAGAAATTATTTGATTTAAACGCATGTTGGTTTTGTGGTGGAATTGGATTATGTTGATTTTTGGGTTTTAGTATTGACGTTCTACTTTTTGGGCCATAAGTTAATCATGAATATTATGAATATTTTTGGGACATGTAGATTTTCTAAGAAAATACTGATGATTCATGGTTACTAGTTGAATTAATTTTTGGGAATTACTCATAAGTAATAATGATTCGAGGATTTGCAATTACTTTGGAGTAAGAAAATGATTAAATTGAGATTTTAAGTTTTGATGAAAGGTAAGATCGGTTATAAGAATTGATATTTGGATAAATAAGTGTAAATTTTTGAAATTATGTTTTGGAAAACCTGTAGAAGGAAATTAAGAACGTCAAAAACTTATGGATTAATCGTAGGATTTTTAAAATTAAGGACAAATTAGTATAATTTTTGGAGAAATTAAGAATTTATTTTGCAATTGTAAAGGAAATTGGGGACTAATTTAGCAATAAGCATTAATTTGATGGTTTAATTGTTAGGAATTTTTGATATTTTAGACTTGTAAGAATATTCAGAACCTTGGGATATTTTGGTTTTAGTATTATAAGGAATTTGAATCAAGGATTTTTAAGGATGAAACAATATTAGGCTTGAAAAATCTAAGCGTTAGCGGATGTGCTTGTGATTTTAAGATTGAAATTTGATAAGTTCATGAATATTTTGGGTATAAAATAAGGAATAATAGACGATTAGTATGGTCATCCATATTTTAATATTGAGAATTGTAAGAAAAAATTGAAATTCGAGGTTAAAATAATATAGCACTAAGTCATCATGGGTCTTTTTAAGTTACGATTTGCAACCGAGGATTTAGAAGGAAAAATTTAATTGGGATCAAGGAGACATAAAGACGTTCTAGAACTTAAGTTTGATCAGAGTAGCGCAGCGGAAGCGTGGATTTTTGGGATACTAGAACTGAATCTAAACTTTGGGTTATTAAGGATAAGCGAATTTCGAGGACGAAATTCAATTTAAGGGGGGAAGATTGTAATGCCCCGAAAATTTAAAGGTCCACGCAAACCACATGCATGCAATTATTAAATTCCTTTGTATTTTAATTCACTGTTTTAATTGCATTAATTAATTATGTTGTGCATATTTTCATGTTTAAAATATATTTTTCTACATGGTTACATTAAAAGGTATTTTCAAAATGTTATTCGAGTTGCGATCGACGGACGGAGACCGAGGGCTGAAAGTATAAAATGTTTTTATTGGTTAATTGTTTTTAATTATTTAAAATATGGGTGATGCTTTTTCATATTTTTGAAAATAAGGGGTTTTGAGGTGATTTTATATGACGGGACGTAAATTTTATCGGTGTTGGTTTTTCAACAAAATTACGAACGTTTTGACAACCCAACTAATAAATTCACAAACTTTCCTAAACAAAATTATTTTTGTGGGG
This sequence comes from Primulina huaijiensis, assembly GCF_012295235.1. Taxonomy (NCBI): domain Eukaryota; kingdom Viridiplantae; phylum Streptophyta; class Magnoliopsida; order Lamiales; family Gesneriaceae; genus Primulina; species Primulina huaijiensis. The sequence continues at coordinate 10,647,988 of NC_133318.1, forward strand.
ACCCGGGCTCTAACTCAATTATCTTTGGGATTAAGTGGATCTTTGCTAGAAAATGTGGGTCAAAATTTTTCTTTTAATATCAAAAACAATTCTATATAAATCATACACAAACAACATCTTTATTTTATTTTAACAAAAGTATATACACGTCTGGTTCCATTCAAATCGTCCCAACTAGAGTTTATTACACATTATTTCTCAAATGTAAACACTACTAGTTCCTCTGCTATGCCCGTAATCACCACTCTAACATCGATCTCTCATCCTTTGCGTGACCCAGATCCTGTCCCACCTGTTGTCATGCACACATACAGACAAAACAACAGCCGGAAACTCCGGTGAGAACAAATCCAAGTATAAAACATGTATACATGCATGTCATGCAAGTAAATACAAAATCATAACACATGCCTCAGTAATTATGCCTCATTAGTGAATACAGATAAAATTCTTCGACTCTTATTCTTTTACTCGACTCATATCTAAGTCTAGGGATCCCGGGGTGAATAAGACGTAACAAGTCTCCCACCTACTCTCCCAATCGTGGTGGCGGTACGTCTTATTCCCAGACTTCGGTCCTCTGAATCGAATGTCTACAATAGGAGTGAATCTTCTCCTACGCCCATCGACACAACCGAACATCCGGCTTGGCTAATCTACCAAGGACTCTCCTATCTCAATGCTTTAAGATAAATAAATAAGGCATAACAAAGTAAGAATCATCTAGTATGTGATTTAGGGAAACTCAAGTCGAATCTAGCTCGAGTTGTATCTTCCCAACTCAACATTGAATTATACCTTTATTTCTGTCAATCTGACTCTCTCGAAGTCTCGAACTCAAGGCCTGTCAATACTCAATCTGGGAATGACAATATCGAGGAGTACAATATCAATACACCAATCAATTGAATACTGGATATAATCAGAACGAAATCAAATTCTGTTTCGACAGCATAACTACATAATCTCAATATACCCAACACTACTAATCAACAGATATCAGTTCTCGCAACTCATAATCAATAACACTACAAATCTGATATCAATCTCAGTCAAATCAACTCTGAAATTCATAACAATTCTATACGGTATCTGTTCTTCAATCCGGTTTCGATTATATGATGTCTAACATATCAAGAACATTATATAGGAATCATATCAGATTCTGGAAATACCATAATTTCAAATCATCTCAAAAAGTAGTAAAACTTACGTCCAGTTGAAGCATGCGTCGATAGGAACACAGTACTGAAGTCGGATTCAAAATCGGACGGACGGATCTTTCGTAAATCACAAATCTACAAGATAAAAGGCGTAAGGATTTCTCGTAGTTTCCCCGGAGCTCTTCTCGTTTCTTGTTCTTGGAGGAATTGAATGAATTGCACTTTATATATATCAAGTTGCATGTCTAAGTTACGTGTCCTCTTTTCACATATTTCAGGCGGCGCTCGGGCGGTCACAAATCACCGCTCGGGCGCCGAACACTCTGTACGGTACTTAACTTATTGTACACTGGCGCTCGGGGGGTCAAAAACTACCGCCCGGGCGCCAGACTCTCTGTCCAAAACCCGTTCTTGTGATGCATTGACGCTCGGGCGGCCCTTTTCTACCGCTCGGGCGCCAACAGTTCTGTACAAAAATATACATCAATCCATGCTTCACCCAATCTGGTCCCGGAATGGTCCATCTATAAACATATCAATTCAAAAATCAATAATCTCAGATTAATGGAATCAAAATCTCGGGCATTACAATTTTTAATATTTTAATTGAACACTAATGGACTGAATGGGCCTAATTAACTTGTTAATGGGCCAAAGCTTTTGCTAGCCCCATGCCATAATCCCACGCCCCACTCCCCTTTACAATAAAAACTCTTCTCTTAAATTACAATTCACGGCACACACAAGCAAAAGAAGAGAAAACTTTGAAAATTCAAGGGAAAAATCAAGTCATCGTCTCGTCGTCGCCGTTCTTCAATCACCAACGTTTTCATGCATTTAAAATGAAAAGGCACGTCATATTCTTCCTTTACTCATCATCACGCCATATTATGTAATTGTTTATGAATTTGCATAAAAACAAGTCACACCACTCACAATTTTCGCAACTGTACATAGGCATGTGTCTAACTTGTGTTTATTGATTCAAAACCATGCTTGTATGATGTTTAAAGGGCTTTCATGAATTAGGCTTTTATCAAACACGTTTCTAAGGGTCCTAGAACAAATGATTATGCTGCTCAACTTCTTAAAATAAAGCTGGAAAAACGTGGGTTAAGGGAAGAGAGCCGTGAGGTATATGATGAATTTGTGTGTGCATGTGGGGGTCCAAGGAACTCGATGGTTAGCATGGGGCTAGGGGGCTCGGCCAGGGCTGGTAGGGGCTTGGCTAGGGTTGTGTTGAGAGGCTAGGAGCAGCCCTAGGGCGGCTGGGCACTGCTGCACGTAGAGGAGAAGGGGAGACGCGCGTGAGACCCACTTGAAGAAGAAAGTGGCGTGGTGCTGGTGCAAGCGCCTAGACTGGTGCGCGGGTCCAGGCGTAGTGCAGGAAGGTCTAGAGAGTGGTACAGGGACAGCTAGGTGGAAGGAGTCGGGGTCTAGAGGATGGAGGAGTCCTAGCATGGCGAAACTCCTAATTCACGTGAGGGAGGGGCTGCAGCTGGGAGATGTCTTGCGCAGGGGCTTGCTGCACGGCTCAGGGGCTTGGGCTGGGGGTGTCTTGGGCTTGGGACTTGAATAAGGTAAGTAAGGGTCATGGGTGATCAGTGGTTAGATGGCTAGAAGAGTCCTAGGGTCACTAGGAGTCTTGGGCAAGGAAGGGCTCACGTGTAGATTTTTGTGGCCCGGTTGCAGGGCTTGAGCGTGAGCTAGGGTTAGGTTTTAAGGGTTAGGGTTGCTCAAGAGGGTGCCTAGATGGGTTGTATAGGGTTTGGCTCGAGGTGGCTCGGGCTTGCCTCGAGTAAATTAGGAGATGGCATGATGTGTCCGATAAAGGGTCAAAAACAAAAATAATAAAGCTAAAATTGAATCCATGGGTCCACGAGTGTGGCTCATAACTTGGAAGGATAGAATAAATAATAAAAATGCTATGTTTAAAATTTGGGTTCAAAATAACGAGTTTTCGATTTATTCGGGATTAAATCGCCGCACGAAACGCTAATAAACGAGTTAATTGAATCGCCTAGTTTTAAACTTTATAAAATTATGAAAAATTATATTTAAGATTAAATAAGTTTTTAATTTGGAAATTTTATATTAAGTTTTGGTTTAATTCCGAATTAAAACGCAGTAATACGTCTTATTTAAAGATTAATTTAAAAGTTCTCGATTTAAGATAAATAAAAATATGAGAAAATTCATGTAGGCTTAAATAATTATTTGGATATCTTGAGTCAATAGAATTAATAAAAAGTCGAAAACGTGAAATTTTACGTCCAGAGGTAAAACGGTCATTTTACACCTAAAAATTAGTAAACGTCATGGCAGTGTCCTGAATGCTGTTTTATATACTAATATGATTATTTTCAACGATTATGGATGTTGATGAATTTTTATATGTTAATATGTCAATTTTAAATGTTTTTGAAATTTTTATGTTTATGGATTTTTATGTTAAAATGTTTATTTTAAACGTTTATGATTTAAATGTTTATTTTAAACGTTTATGATGTTAAAATATTTATTTTAAAATTTTTATGGCTTTTTATGATTTTATATGTTAAAACGTTTATTTTAAATGTTTTATGGATTTTTATGATTTAACATTGGCATTTAAAAGATATGTTGCATGCTTGGTTTAAAAGAAAAATGATATTATATGCATGTTTTTATTAAGTGATGGAAATACGAAATGTTGAACGACGTGAAGGGATTGTGACTAAATATGTTGGAGATATCTTGAAGGTTATGGTCCCAGTGGGAGCCCGACGATCGTATTTCCATTGATACGAATACGATTGGAGATATCGTGAGGGAGAAGGCCTAAGAGGGAGCACGTTTACATGAGAAGGCCCCAGGGGGTGCCTGACGATCGTATTTCCAATTACACGAATATGTTAATACGTAAGGCCAAGGTCCAGTTGACCGGTGAGAGTGTTGCTGGAGTCCCCGCCGCCCAGTACTGTGGTTACATGTAGATGGATCCATCGCCCAATACGTTTAATAATACGAGTCACAATCACGATCTGAATTCAACAACATGAATATGAATATGAATATGTTGATACAAACATGGATATGGATACGAATATGGATATGGATATGAACTTGAATATGTTTATGATGATATGAAAATTTTTATAAAAATGTTTAGGAAAATGTTTATGAAAATGTTTATATTTAAAGTTGATGCATCATTATGAAAATGTTTTTATTTAAAGTTTATGCATCATGAAAATGTTTATGAAATTGTTATTGTTTTTCAGTTTATGCATCTTCATGAAAACGATATTTTAAGTACAAGTATTTTCACTGTTGCATGTCATCTGTATATGTAGTACTTGTTATCAAGAATATGATGTGTTGAGTCATTAGACTCTCTAGGTGTGATTGATGCAGGTGATTAGGACGATTATGTTTATGGAGGTCTTGATGGTTGATCTTACTTGACTGAAGGTGCACATAACCCGAGGACCGATGCTAGTTTTCCGCACTAGTTATGATTTATGATTTTAAGTTATGTTAAAAATATTTTTATGACTTTGTTTATGTTTATGAAAGATTTTTTGAGAGGCTATAGTATGGGCTACACTTTTCAAATAATATTTTAGGTTTTGGTAAAACGTTGAAAGATTTTATGATTCAAACTATTTTCCTATGGATTTTTAAAAGGTAGTTGATTGTTTATTTTAAAATGGTGTCAAGGTATTTTAAAGTATTTATATATATGTATATTTTGCATTATGGAGATTAATGAGGCAAAAATAAAATTTCTATCACGTTTTAAGGAAACGAATAGCAGACGTTTCATTAAAAGTTACATTCCCCTTATAAAAGTCATACTTCTAATTTTCCTTGCGCTCATAAACTCTTTTATAAGCCGTTCAACTCATTGAACAATTTTATTTCTCAACGAGATCTATAAAGCTAGTACTTATGTGGCCCTCAATGGTTAATTGATACATTTAGCAGTAGGTTCACATCTCAATGTGATTCGGGACTAAACATGTCTTATATGAGCATATCCCAATTGCTCCATTCTTACTTATCAACTCCTTGATAATAAGAATGTCAGAACTCAAGTCTGATAGTACCCAACCAATCATGTTAAACGTCTAGCAGCATCGCTTACATGATTCCCCAGGTATCAAATGATAGTGTCTGCAAGAACCATTCTATTATGGTTAGCGTGCAGTAAGGTCCCTTCATCTCATATATCCCGACCGATTTGACAACTATTAATATATCGAGAGATGTCAAAGAATCGATACTATGTGTCATGTCGTAGTTGCATCGATGGTGTAATCTATGAAACCCCTATCATAATTACCACCAACACTCTGATCAGAGATTTAATACTACATACACATAGGATATCCATACCCGAAGGTAAGCGGTGAATCCCCGACTAAAATGCATCAACTTCTATATGTTTCGACAGAACACCCAACCTTGCCACCTGATGAGCCTATAAGAGTCGATAAACAAGTCAAAGCGCAATGCTAGCACATAGAGTCTCAATGTTGTCCCGTGTCATAAGGACTAATGGTGTACAACCACGTTTCCACTCGATAAATGAGAACAACTTGGAAAGTCCTTTATGAAGGGTTGTTCAGTGCACTCTACCAGGAGCACCTATCTGCATGCTTGGACATCACAAGAAACATGGTACTCACATCGCATATACCATTCTCAAACTCGAGCGGCCTATATCCTTCTTAGCGGCGGCTGAATCGATTAGGAACTTTTTAGAATATACTGTATTCCAAATATGAGTTTCATGATACTCATCATATGAGCATTTCATATTCTTTATACTATTTGTATATTTAAAGACTTTATCTATGCAACTAGCATGTGTATACAGATAAAAATGTGCCAAAACAATAATTTCAAATATTATTAAAATAAAGATTGTTTATACATAGAATTTCAATGTGAACCCTCAGCCAACACTTGGCTCGACGGGCACCTACTCTAACAATCTCCCACTTGCACTAGAGCCAACTACCCATATACTTCAAATCCATCGATTCACGATACTTCTCAAATAGTGGTCCAGGTAAAGGCTTAGTGAATCAGCAACATTATCTGCGGAGACGACTTTGTCAATCGACACTTCTCCTCTTTCCACAATATCTCGGAGGATGTGGTACTTTCTCAATTAATGTTTGGATTTCTGATGAGACCTTGGCTCTTTTTCTTGAGCTATAGCTCCCGTGTTGTCACGAAACAACGGGACATGAGCAACTCCGTTAGGAATGACGTACAACTCTTGGTTAAAATTTCTTATCCAAACAGCCTCCTTTGTTGCAGCTGATGCAGCAATGTATTCGGCCTTAGTGGTGGAATCCGCAGTACTGTCTTGCTTGGAACTCTTCGAAGAGAGAGACAACACCATTGAACATGAATACGAACCTAGAGATTGACTTCGAGTCATCAATATCGCTTTGGAAGCTAGAGTCGGTATAGCCTTCCAATTTCAGTTCTCCACACCAATAGACCAAGAATAACTTATTGGTCCTTCTACTTGAAGTTGTCTTTCATAGCTTTCCAGTGTGGAAGACCAGGGTTCGATTGATATCTACTCACTACGCTTAATGCAAAAGTCACGTCGAGACGTGTAGATATCATCTCATACATGATGCTACCAATTGCAGATGCATAAGGAATGCTTGTCATCGCCTTAATCTCTGCATCAGTCTTGGGAGACATAGACTTGGATAGGGACACGTCATGACACATTGGTAGATGTCCTCTCTTGGACTCATCCATCGAGCACCGCTTCACAATGGTATCAATGTATGTGGACTGGGTGAGACCAAGCAATCCTCTTGATCTATCTCTATAGATCTATTTTCTCAATACAAAAGATGCTTCACCCAAGTCCTGCATCGAGAACTTACTCGCTAACCATATTTTAGTTGATTGCAACATCCGTACATTATTCCCAATGAGTAGAATGTCATCAACATAAAGCACCAGGAATGTGACAGCACACCCACTGACCTTCTTATACACACAGGGTTCCTCAGGAATCTTAGTAAAACCAAACTCTTTGATTGTACCATCGAATCTGAGGTTCCAACTCCTAGATGCCTGCTTTAGACCATAAATAGATCTCTGAAGTTTGCATACCATATGCTCACTTTCGATAGATGTAAACCCTTTTGGTTCAGACATCTAAATCTCTTCCTTAATATCCCCATTAAGAAAGGCTGTTTTTACATCCATCTGACATATCTCATAGTCATACCATGCATCTATGGCTAACAAAATCCTAATAGACTTGAACATTGAAACTGCAGAAAAGGTTTCCTCAAAGTCAACTCCTTATCTTTGAGTATATCCTTTTGCTACCAATAGCGCCTTGAAGTTCAACACCTTCCAATCCACCCCAAGTTTCCTCTTGTAAATCCATTTACACCCTATGGGAACAGTTCCCTCAGGTGGATCCACAAGATTCCACACTTTGTTCGAATGCATGAAATTCATCTCAGATTCCATTGTTTCAAGCCACTTGGATGAATCGGCATCAGATAACGCTTCCTTGAAGGTCCTTGGATCTCATCTATGGTTAGGCTCATCATGGCCCTCTTCAAGAAGCAGACCATACCTCATAGGTGGTCTCGAGACTTTCTCGGATCTTCTAGGAACTTATATCTCCTCTCTTGGCTCTTCAGGTGTGGGTTCTTCAATTGTGGGTGTCTCTAGAACCTCTTCGAGTTCTATCATCTCACTTTTTCTATCCAATAGAAATTTTTTTTCCAAAAAGGTTGCATTCCTAGAAAAAAACACCTTTGTTTCTTGGGGAAGATAGAAATAATATCCAACTGAATTCCTTGGATATCCCACAAAGTAACATAAAATGGATCGACTATCCAATTTATCTCCCACTGCCTGCTTCACATAAACAGGGCATCCCCATATTCTAAGATAAGAATATTTGGGAGGCTTACCCATCCAAATCTCATATAGCTTCTTATCAACTGCCTTTGAATGGACATTGTTCAACAATAGTGCCGCTGTCTCAAGCACATATCCCCAAAAAGATGGCGGCAACTCTGTGAACCCCATCATAGACCGAACCATGTCCATCAAAGTCCGGTTACGGCGCTCCGAAACACCATTCAACTGCGATGTAGCAGGCGGAGTCCACTGCAAGAGAATCTCATTCTCCCTGAGATACTCTTGGAACTCAGTACTCAAGTACTCACCACCTCGATCCGACCGAAGTGACTTGATGCTTCGTCCCAATTGTTTCTCTACTTCATTTCTGAATTCTTTGAACCTTTCAAAGGCTTTAGATTTGTATTTCATCAAATACACATACACATATCTCGAAAAGTCATCTGTAAAGGTGATGAAGTAGGAATGTCCATGCTTAGTGGTGATGCTAATCGAACTGCACACATCAATATGGATCGAATCCAACAATCCTTTGGCTCGCTCAATATGGCCCTTAAAGGGAATTTTGGTCATTTTTTCTTTTAGACAGGATTCGAGAGAATTAATATCGAACATATCAAACATGCCCACTCCCACTAGCTTGTTTATCATTCTAAGGGAAATATGTCCTAATCGAGCATGCCATAATTCTGCAAAATTAAGAGTATCTTGATTTCCCTTGTTTGTTGTTGTTACTGCTTGGAAATTGTTTAGTGGAATATCTTTCAATTTTAAGTTGTAGAGATCGTTTTCAAGTTCACCCGTACCAATCAAACATTCATTTTTGTAAATGTTGCAAACACCTTTGCTAAATAAACAAGAATATCCATCTTTGTCAAGCATAGAAATGGAAACAATGTTTTTAACCAAATCAGGTACAAACAAAACATCTCTTAAAATTAACTTAAAATCATTGTTCAAAAGCAAGTAAACATCTCCAGTAGCCTTGGCAGCAACTCTTGCCCCATTGCCCATCCTCAAGAAGGTCTCACCTTCCTTTAGACTCCTACTTCTTCCCATCACCTGCAAATCATTATAGAGATGTGAGCCACAGCCAGTATCCAATACCCAAGAAGTAGAGTTAATTGAAATGTTTACTTCAATAGAGAACATACAATTTCCAGAACCCTTCTGGGCAAGATATTCTCTGCAGTTACGCCTCCAATGTCCAGGCTTCTTGCAGTGATGACATATGTCAACAGTCTTGTCAGATTTAACTAGTGTAGCTGCCACAGCGGGACTCGGAGCTTGACTTTTCAAGGGCACATTCTTCTTGGGACATTGGAAAGAATGCTTCTTTCCCTTCCCATTTGGACCAATCTTCGTACCAGATGAAAAACCCACATAAAGAACCGACTTCTCTTTCTTGATGGTGGCTTCAAACGTAACAAGCATATTCACCAACTCCTCAAGGGTAGGCTCTAGCTTGTTCATGTTGAAATTCACCACAAAAGGATCAAATGAGCTAGGCAGCGACAAGAGCAACACGTTAGTGGTCAACTCTGAAGGCAACATAAGATCCATGCCAACAAGCTTATTCATGAGCCCAATCATCATTAGGCCATGCTCATGGACCAAAGCCCCATCTCGCATGCGTAAAGTGATTAGCTCCTTGATGGTAGCATGCCTAAGAGGTCGAGATTTTTCTCAAAAGAGCTACTTGAGATGCAAATGAATGTCAGCAGCACTCTTTGCATCCTCAAAATGCCTCTGCAGCTCATCATTTATAGAAGCCTGCATATAACACTTGGCTTTCAAGCCATGGTCACACCATTCCTTGTAAGTCAGCAATTCCTCAGGAGTGCAGCTAGTCGGAGCCTCAACAGGGGGCGACTCAGTCAGTGTATATGCTATCCTTTCCGAATTCAAGATGATTTTCAGATTTCTTAGCCAATCGAGGTAATTAGGTCCCATTATAATGTGTTTGTCGAGTATTGCAGATAACGGATTGCGAATCGAAGACATTGTCAAATTTGTACTGAAAAGTAAAACAGATAAATGTTAATAACTATTTTAAAATATTTAATAAGATATAAAGTATGGACTTTTACTTCATAAATTTTCGCTCCCACTGTTTCGACATCTTTCACTACCCTCTAGAGAAAACGGGAAACTCTTTTCCTCAGTAGGTACGTAAGGTCTAATTAGAAAATTATGATCCCGAATAATATCAGCCAACCATAATTCCTAAAGGTAGTTTCCAATTGCATCTCCATGCAACCCTTAACGTAAACTTTTGTCTCACGTTTGATTAGGACCCAATAATATGACGTCGTTCATCTTTACGTGTCAAGCCTTACCCATCGATGTTGAACCTTAATGGACGGTCGCCATGAGTTCCCTCGATAATATGAGCCGAAATCATGGGAGTTCTACGTAGTTCAAATCACCATGTCAATGGATGTCATAGCTTTCCGGTGTCCAGGGTCCCCCAATAATATGAGCCGAGCCCCGAACACGGGTAGCGTTCATCATGCACCCATTGTCGATCGAAGACATGGAAATTATAAACACCTTTACAATTCCCCTTTTTAGGTTTGATATTAATTTTGAATCTTATTCAAAATGAGGGTTTTTAATTTTGAAAGGTCTCATCATTAATTTTATTTAAAAGCTCGCCATGTTTGATCGTATGTTTGACGGATTCATGCATCTTTGTTATTATTATAATAATAATGCACATAATCATTATTTATAATATATAATGCATATATTATAAACAGTAAACTAAACAAGGATGATCA
>NC_133318.1:10658939-10674378 GCF_012295235.1 Primulina huaijiensis
ACAACCTACACTTGGGTGAATTATAATTTAAGTAGTAGCACCTAGATCCAATCCTAGGGAAATGCATGGGATCCAATCTTGATCATCCACTATACTAATATTTACAAATAAATATCCATGGAAAATAGGGATACATCTCATGTGGTGGGAACGTGCCATAAACCCAGCCCACTTATAAATTGATAATTATTATAATCATTGAACACAAAATATCCTATCATACACCTAGGAAATTGGGCTTTGGCTTTTGATCATCTTTCATGCATAATATCACATATCATACACCATCAATTAATTATAACAATAATCAATTTATCCAATATTATATATCTTGATCCAATCACTAACCGCCACGATTATAAACTAAATCAACAAAGTAAACAAACTCCTTTGTCTACTTTATAATTAATTTATTTATAACCGAATTTTTTGTAAATCACTATTTACAATAAATAATTAAAGTCCAACTTTAATTATTTATTTTATGAGAAAATATGTACAAATTTTGTAAATTTAAACTTAAGGTCCCAATAAGACATTTTTCACCAAAAATATTTTTGCCCATTTAAATTTCACAAAATATGTTAGCCATCTAATGACCCAACAACTTCAAAGCCCATGACACTTTGATATTCCAAAACACTTTTAATAACCTTAGTCATCATCGCCGTTGCCGGAGCTCCGTCGTCGGATTCCGACCAACAAAAATTTTTTTTTTTTAATTTTTGAAAGGGGGGTTCGGGCTGCCCTTCTGCCCAAAACAGGCAAGTGTTGCTGCCCGAAAATGCCCCCAAACCGGCCTCGATTTTGTTGCAACAAATTATCTCATGCGGTTAGAAATTGACCTCAATATAATATCATGTATTTGCCACACAAAATAATAACCATAGCTCATGATACCACTTGAAGGGGATCGGTTACGGTGTCCGGACGCACAACGGAAGTTTCAAAATAACCTTTAAAGGCAAAACCGAGCACCTTAAACCATAGTGTGTAGCAAATACCATAAAACATAAAAATGACATTCATAGTGTGTTTAGAATATTTTACTTATCAATCACAAAGGATTGATGATGGTTCCAACTAAGTTGTTAAACAACTTAGCTCTTCAATGGCTAGACAATCTACAAGATTCCAATGAGCACTTCTTGCTCAAAAATTAAGTCCACCACCAACAAGGAAGATCCCCTCTAATTTTGCACTAAAAAAATTAGAGAATTTTTCTTTGAAAAGAGTGTGCATTCTTCAACAATTGAAGAAGCAAAATTAGGAGAAAAAATGAAAGGGAAATTTCGGTCATTTCATGGAAGAGAGAAGGGGAGCCTTTTCTTGGTTGTGTAAAAAGTGTTGTGTCTTCCAAAGACATGCTAGCCTTTAATTTGAAAAAGTTGACTCCCAACCTTTCACCTTCATAGTATGTTATTTGGGTTTGTAACAATTACAAAGACCATAGACTATTATTTCAATATCTCAAACACATTTGATATCAATTAAATCTTACTTAAATTTACTCAAGCCCACTAGTTAAATAATTATTTACATTTGTGTTCTACAAGACCCAATGTTATTTAATTAATTCAACACTTGAATTAATTTAATTATTTGGACTCTGATAGGTCCACTAGTGTTTAATTAATTCAACACTTGAATTAATTTAATTTAGTCCATAAAAATGTTTTTGAAAATCACAATTTCCAAAGGCATTATTTATTTTGCCAACTTTTATTTTAGGAAAACTTATAAACTCCTTTATAAGTCGTTCAACACATTGAACAATTTTTCTTCTCAACGGGATCTAGAAAGCTAGTACTTGTGTGGTCCTCAATGGTTCATTGATACAACTAGCAGTGGGTTCACATCTCAATGTGATTCGGGACTAAACATGTCCTTATATGAGCATACCCCAATTGGTCGATTTTTACTTATCAACTCCTTTATAATAAGAATGTCAGAACTCCAGTCTAATAGTACCCAACCAACCATGTTAAACGTCTAGCAGCATCGCTTACATGATTCTCTAGGTATCAAATGATAGTTTCTATAAGAACCATTATATTATGGTTAGCGTACAGTACGGTCAATTCATCTCATATATCCCGGCCGATTCGACAACTATTGGTATATCGAGAGCTGTCCAAGAATTGATACTATGTGTCATGTCGTAGTTGCATCGATAGCGCAATCTATGAAACTCTTTTCATAATTACCACCAACACTCTTATCAGAGATTTCATACTACATACACACAGGATATCCATATCCGAAGGAAAGCGGTGAATCCCCGACTACAATGCATCGACTCCTATATGTTTCAACCGAACACCCAACCTCGCCACCTAATGACCTCATAAGAGTCGGTAAACAAGTCAAAGTGCAATGCTAGCATATAGAGTCTCAATGTTGTCCCGGGTAATAAGGACTAATGGTGTACAACCATAAACTAGGACGTTTCCACTCGATAAGTGAGAACCACTTGGAAAGTCCTTTATGGAGGGTTGTTCAGTGCACTTTACCAGGAGCACCTATCTGCATGCGTGGACATCACAATGTCCCCTACCAATGAAACATGGTACTCACATCGCAGATACTAGTTTCAAACTCGAGCGGCCTATATCCTTCTTAGCGACGGCTGAATCGTCTAGGAACTGTTTAGAATATACAGTATTCCAAATATGAGTTTCATTATACTCATCATATTAGCATTTCATATTCTTTCTACTATTTGTATATTCAAGGACTTTATCTATGCAACTAGTATGGCTATACAGATAAAGATGTGCCAAAACAATAATTTTAAATATTATTAAAATAAAGATTGTTTATACATAGAGTTTCAATGTGAACTCTCAGCCAACACTTGGCTCGACGGTCACCTACTCTAACAAAGGAATGGCCAATTGTCTAATTATTCCCTTTTTATTACATAGATCCTTGAATTGATCAGACAGATATTCACGGCCTCTGTCAGTTCTAAAGGCCTTTATTGTCCATTTGATTTTCTACTTCATTTGCATAACGTCTAAAACATTCCAATGCTTCAGATTTATGTGAAATCAAATAGACATGACTATAACGAGTGAAATCATCTATAAATGTAATAAAGTAAGAAGCTCCATGTCTAGCCTTCACATTCATTGGACCACGTATGTCTGAATGAATCAATTGCAATTGAAATTCTGCCCTAATTGCTTTTCCAAATGGTTTTCGTGTCAGTTTACCAGCAAGATTGTGTTCACAATCCAACAAATCAAGTTTAGACAGAGAACCTAATAGTTCTAATTTGATTATTCGATTCATCATGTCTTTTCCAGTGTGACCTAATCTAGCATGCCAAGTGTGAGCATCCACATTTGCATTACTAGATGAACAAACATTTAACGAAACACAACGATCAACATAATAGTTAAACATTTGTCTATCACAATCCAGTACGATAAAACCATTCCTAATATGTACATAACCATAATACATATTTCCATAGTAAATAAGAACAAGATCACTACTAAAGTTCAAACTGAATCCTAGTCTAAAAAGAACAACAACAGATACTAGATTTCGTCGAATCTCTGGTGCATAGAGGACATCATGTAAGATAAGATTCCGGCCACCATGCAACTCTAGTTTGCATGTACCGATGCCTCTGACTTCAACTTTTGCATTATTTCCTACATATATTCATCTCGTGCCACAAGGAACTCGACGAAAATCTACAAACGCTTCACGATCTCTAATTACATGGTCTGTTGCTCCTGAGTCTACAATCTACACAGGATAAGATTCAGTTAGTAAAACAGTACTAGAGACACATATAGTGCTCACAAAAGCGTTAGTAAGTGCTACCTTTTTAGACTCAGGGCACTCATGAGCGAAATGACGAAATGCTTGGCAATTGAAGCATTTCATTTTGCTCTTATCTTTCTTCTTCCCAAACCTCTTACGCTTGTACTTTTGGTTTGGCTTGAAGTTGTTCTTCTTGGACCCTTCCACAACATTCTTCCTTTCCAGTTTTTCTTCCAGTTCTTAAAGCGTTTAAGCCCGAAGCTTTCTTTGAACTAGATTCAGCAACAAAAGCACTTGCTATCGACTTAGCAGCACCAAGACGCTCATCCTCAAGCTCAACATGTCGAGCAGCATCAGAGAAAGTCTTAATGCTATCATTGTGAGTTAGATTGACTTTCAAATGCTCCCACTTTTCAGGAAGAGATCGGGTCAAAGCTTGAACCTGTTTCTCATCAAAGAGGATATGACCAGCTAAAGTCAATTCACGTATCATGTTTGACATAGTTCTCAAATGTTGTTTGATGTTGTGAACAGCCTGTTTCTTGTAAGTGTCAAACTTGATAGTCGATTATCTCTGACGAGTGACAGTATGTGACGAACCGTATCTTAAAATACTAATACTTTAACATTTGCGGAAAAATTTAAAATTTTCTTATTAAATGATTTATTAAAAGTATAGCTTTTAAAATAACTTAATGGTCAGCACTCATACTAAAATAAAATTAATATTAAAACTACATCATTTAAAATAAATCACCAACATCTAATTAATCCTAAAATCCAAAAAATATACTAATTTAATTTAAAAATAGTCTAACAAAATTATAAATTTAATTTGCTTATTACCAATCCTACTAAATCAAATGTCAGAGTAAATAATTTAAAAAAAACATGCGTAATAATATAATTTAAACTAAAAGGTCCTCGGGTTTGCACTGCCACTGGCCCGAGCCTGCTTACTGGTCACCGCCTCCTGTCTCCTCAACTACATCATCTGCATCGATCAAGTCTAGTGAGTCGAATGACTCAGCATGCATAAACCGTGAATAACGAATATTACGTAATAAAAATCCATGCAATTTAAACTTAGCTTGTATATAAAATATTATATGCATAAATATGTATAACACGACTTTATTGCATAAACAATTTTGTAAAAATCATAAAATCATATTTTCATAATTGTCATGCATAGACGTAAATAATTTTGCGTAGAGTTCTGTTCAATGCAAGTGGCCCATACACATAAATCGTATGATCAAACTAAACCACAGTACTGGGCCGAAAGATATCACCACAGCCTTTTGACTAGATTTCCACTCCCACATACATAAATCCCCGGTCATAATTTACCGGTTGGAGAGGTCTCCGGTCATACTTTACCGTTTTCCAATCCCGTAACATAATTTGGCCACAAGACAAATCGCATAGCTCAAAAATAATTATTTTGCACGTGATACATATTTACAAATATCGTGGACTTTGTTGGAACACCCTGGACTTGCTTCCATGACCTTTGAATTTAAATAAATTAACTTAGCACCAAAAAACCCAAATGTACCCATGCGACTCCCGAATTAATTGACATAGTCTATGACTTACGAACGACTCTGGACTCAAACCATACTTATCCAACTTCTAACCTACTGTACAAAAGCCTAAACTATCCCCAAAAAATGATCGAACCAACTTAAAACAACATATGATCCATAGAAAACAAGCTGTCCTAAGGAAACACGCTACGACTGTTATGCGCTTATAACGACTTCACGCTTAAACTGACTCGAACCGAACCCAAACCAGGCTCTAGACTCGACCCTGAGACATAACTTAAGACCATGGTTATGCCCTTTTTTACTCAGGACCAACGCCTAAGCCCCAAAAAAATCAGAAACGTGACAGCCCCTCATGTGAGGCCAATTCTGTGCAACTTTCGAGTTTCTGGTTCTTGCCTTCATGCTGTCACTCTAGCCCATGAACAACCACCACTAAGCTCATACTAGGACCCTAATACATGCCCCAAACCATAGAAAAGAGCCCTGGACCAGCCCCTCGCCGAACAACAAGATCCAACGCCTACAGCCCCTGGCCTACATGAACCTAAATTCTGTGCAGCTGTATTTTTTGTTTCCAGCAACCTAGTTGCCACTCCAAGCCATGAACCATCCTAACAAGAATCATCCTAGGACCCTTAGACGTGCACCAGACCCTAGCCCCAAGCTCTGAATCAGTCCCTGCGCGGAAACACCACACCCAAACCATCACAGCCCCTACATCACGTAACCTGCGGTAACGTTACAGTCCACGGCTTCTTCTGTACCAGCCACTTCTAACCCTTTACCAGTCATCAACCACGACCAAATCATGCCCTAAAACAACCATAACCAGCATCAAGGATCCAGAGGGACCAACCGAAGGATTTATCAAGAAACCCAAGAAACGTACGAAACATGCCACAAAAATTTTCAGAAACGGTTTCCATGGTTTTATTCGCATATGACCAGATCGATGCATAAAAGAAGGATTAAAACATGCCTATGTGTTTTTAAACACTCGAACCGTCAAATATCATCGCGGGAAAGCGGTGAGCGATCGGAGGGCGTTGTGCTGCGTTTTTCTTGCCAGAAAGTGGCTAAACTAATCAAGTAATATTGTGGGAGTGATCGGTTGGAGGTTTAGATGGAAGAAGACCAAAAATTTTCCTCCTACCCTAAGGGAAATTCTCGGCCAACTATGGGTGTTTTGTGTGTGTGAGTGTGTGTTCTTGGTGTATAAGATGTGGCCGAGAGTTGTATACGTTTTGAACAAGGTAGACTTAGGACTCTTTCTTATAGATTTATTAGGTGTTTTAGGTAGATTAAAAATATAATCAAATATTTAAACATGCACTAAAAATCTCTCCCTTTAATTTAAAAAGATTAGGTGCCAAATTTACAAATTTTAAATCCCCAATTCAAAAGGTTAATATCTCCCATATTTATTTATTTATTTATTTATTTAAAATTGTTAAATAAAATACGCAAAATCTTAATCCAATTTAAATACTATTTAATTAAACTAATTATGACATAAAAATCATTATAAAATATTTTATCCCAAATTAAAGGATTCAATGCTTAATTTTCAAAATTAACATATATATTCTTTTATTAAGAGTCCTACAATTCACATTCTATCATTGATTAAATATTACTTAATTTAATTAATTAAGTCATAAAAATAATTGCTAAAATATTTTATTTCGAGTGGACCTATTTTAATTTCTTAATTTTATTGGCTACCTAAAATGCTTAATATTTCCATTTCACTTGGTAAATTAAATTAGCCCAAAAAATACTATAATTTATAAAACTATTTTCTTGATTTAAAATAAAAATGTAATTTAAATTCTTTAATATCTTAATGGTCTCAGATCTCTTTCCCTCGGTTCGACATCAAATGTTCGTCTAAAGTCGAAGACTCGAGAAAACATTTTAAATTTACATAATAAAATAAATATGAATGAATTTAAAATAATTTAACACATAGCATACATTATTTAGATTATTAAATAAATAAATTAATTCAATCATGTATGAGGTTTACGCATACTGATTTTTGGACACTACAATTCCTCCCCCCTTAAATAAATTTCATCCTAGAAATTAAGGCTTACCGAATAGTTCCGGGTAGCGACACCTCATGTCGGCTTCGGTCTCCCAAGTAGCTTCATCGTCGGAATGATTCAGCCACTTGACCTTGACCAACTTGGTAACTTTGTTCCGTAGTCTCCTCTCCTGCCGGTCTAAAATCTGAATAGGCTTTTCTTCGTATGACAGGTTCGGTGATAGATGTAACGGTTCAAAGCTTAGTACATGTGAAGGATTTGCTATGTACTTCCTTAGCATCGAAACGTGGAATACATTGTGTACGCTGCCACATTCGGCGGCAGTGCTACTCGATAGGCTAGTGTTCCCACTTTCTCGAGAATCTCGAACGGCCCTATGAATCTCGGACTCAACTTGCCCTTTTTCCCAAATCTCATAACACCTTCATAGGTGTTATTTTTACGAAGATGTGTTCTTCTACGGCAAATTCAAAGTCGCTTCTTCTCTTGTCAGCGTAACTCTTTTGACGACTCTGAGCAGTCTTCATCCTGTCTCGAATCTTGACTACTACGTCTACAGTCTGCTGGACAATCTCTGGACCAAGCTCTGATCTCTCGCCGACTTCATCCCAATGAATAGGCATTCTGCAATTCCTTCCATATAATGCCTCGTAGGGAGCCATACCTATAGATGACTGAAAGCTGTTGTTATAGGTGAACTCCACTAGTGGTAACTTCGATTCCCAATTCCCATGGAAATCGATTACACATGCACGTAGTAAGTCTTTTAAAATCTGTAATACCTTCTTGGACTGACCATCTGTCAGAGGATGGAATGCTGTACTGAATAGCAATTTCGTCCCCATTGCGGAATGCAAGCTCTTCCAAAAGAATGACGTGAACCTCGGGTCTCTGTCAGATACTATGGTAACTGGAATCCCGTGAAATCTGACTATCTCTCAGATATAAAGCTCTGGTAACTGTGTCATGGAAAATGGCGTCTTTATCGGCAAGAAGTGAGCTGACTTGGTGAGACGATCAACGATTACCCAAATGGCGTTAGATCCTCTGACTGACATTGGCAAACCGACTACAAAATCCATGGTAATGTTCTCCTATTTCCACTCGGGGATAGGCAGAGGTTTGAGCATTCATGCGGGTCTTTGATGCTCTGCTTTCACCTGCTGGCAAGTTAGACATTCAGATACAAAACGTCAAATGTCTCGTTTAATTCCTGGCCACCAATATAGCATTTGCAAGTCTTTATACATCTTTGTGCCTCCTGGATGGATGGAATATGGTGCTGAATGTGCTTCTGACAATATGTCTCCTCTAATCGAATCATCTCTAGATACCCAAATCCTTCCTTGATACCTTACAATCCCATCGCTTACTGTATACAGCTTACGTCCCTTAGACTCATCTCTCGATCGCCATTTCTGTAATTGCTCATCAGATGACTGTCCACTACAAATACGGTCTATCAAAGTAGATTGTACTGTCAAGGTGGATAATCTCGGAGCCCCGCCCCTAGGATATACATCTAGATCCAATCTCTGCATCTCTAGCTGTAGAGGGCTCTTAACTGACATTGGTGCTACAACTCCTGCTTTCCTACTCAAGGCATCAGCGACTACATTGGCTTTTCCCGGGTGATAGCTGATGTCGCAGTCATAATCTTTCACCAACTCTAGCCACCGTCTCTGTCTCATGTTTAATTCCTTCTGAGTAAAGAAATATTTGAGACTCTTGTGATCAGTAAATATTTGACACTACTCACCATACAAGTAGTGTCTCCATATCTTTAAGGCAAAAACCACGGCAGCAAACTCCAGATCATGAGTCGGATAGTTTTTTTCGTGCACCTTCAACTGTCTAGAGGCATATGCGATGACTCGGCCATGCTGCATCAGTACAGCGCCTAATCCCAGTTTAGAAGCATCGGTGTACAACACAAAGTTGCCTTGTGTTGTCACTTTGATTGTTGCACTCCCAAGAGCAGGTTGTCCACAAGTAGTATAATTCGGTGAGTCCGATATCGTATCCACAGGGAAGCTAAGGTAATTACAAGTCCACTACAATGTTTTTTTGTTTTGTTTTTGTTTTTGTTTCTTTTTAATTTTAATTGTTTGAATCTTTAATGGGTAAATTTTAATTGTTCAAATTTTAATTTAAGTAGTTGAGATTAAAGGATCCACTCTTAGTATTTTAATAAAGTTAACATTAACGAACAATATTGAAATCCACTTAATAAAATGGTTCCAATATATTAAATAATCATATTTATATTATGTTATAAATTATTATCTTATAAGTATATATAATATATACCAAAACTTATAAATGTGGTCAAGTATTTATTGTGCTATATATATTTGTAAACACTAAATCAAGGTTCCCACTTTAAATGGTTGGTAAAACCAAACAAACATTTAAATGGTACCAATAAATTAATACTATGATATATTCATATATAATAAATCAAGGAATCCAAGTTAAATGGTTGGTAAAACCAAACTAACATTTAAATGGTTCCAAGAATTTAATATTATAATATATTTATATATAATAAATCAAGGCATCCACTTTAAATGGTTGGTAATACCAAACTAACATTTAAATGGTTCCAAGAATTTAGTGTAACATATAGCAACAATAAATCAAAACTCCCACTTATAAGTAGGGTATAAAAATGCTTAAAGAAATAAATATAACATAAACAATAAATAATGATTAAATAATATAAAACATAGATTCTTACCTTTTAATAACCTTATTATCATGCCAAGAGTTTCACCTTATCATCTCAACTTTAGGAAGTTAGCTATTCATTATTCAAAGTGTAAAACTTTGAATATGAAATTAATATGCTAATTGTATTTAAATGAAGAAATAAAGGAAAAATATAGAGAGAAATATTATGAACTCAAAGGTTTGTTCATAGAATGAGGGATATCTCAATACATTACAATGCACCCCTATTTATAGCCAAATTTGGGGAGACAACCACAAATAAAATATTATTTTTTTACACATAAGTCTTCATTGGTGTTCCAAGATATTATATTATATTACACATCACTTTTGAAAATCTTCTTCTCCGAATTTGCTTCTTCACATAAAAAGAAACATGTGGATAATTGAGTTGTCTAGTTGTGGTATTTTTTTCAAACCATTTGACCAAGTAATTTGAGAGATATGGTCAAAATACTAGAGCATGGTAAAACTGCCACTCCTTTGGTAACTTTATTTGTTGCTTAATTTGATCCCAATTGTGAGAGGATTTTTATCTCATGCTTGTCAACAATATTGTAGATATTATAATCAACTTTCTACAGGTCCAAGAATCATCTTAATCCCATTTGCAACGCCAAGTTTATTCTTGTTTTATCGAACATGTAAAAAATAGTAAAAACTTGTAATTACACAACAACTTATATTTTATACAATTTATTATAAAACATATAATATTTAAACATTTAATAAAAACTAAAACTATTTATTTATATTATAAAACATTTAATTAATGTACAATTTTTATGTTTATCACACCTCCCAACCAGCTTATTGCTAGTCCCTAGCAATTTAAGCGTTAATAACAATACAAAACATATTGATTAATTTAAATAGACATGTAAACAAAACTATCTAAGTGTTTAAATTAAATTTGAAAACTGTCAAAGTTATATCAAGATCATCATAATTATAATTTATGAAATAATTTGAGATGATCAATTCAAAGCTTATTTCAGGTAGTTAAATGTACACGGCCTTCAGAAATTCCTAGTAAGAGTCTCAACTCCATATCCTCACAGGTTAATAAATGTTTCAATTTATGGCAACGATTTCTCTCATGGAGTTGGAATACAGATAAATGCTCAGAAAAATGGTTTACAGAATGCAGACAGACAAACGAGCCAAACTAATCAAAAGATAGAAAATCCATTGATTCAAAATCTAGTTGTTCTTATTATATATTTTTTCCTGATCTTTTTTTTTCATTACATCATGGAATCAGACTAAGTTTATGCTTCTTGACCACATATTTATTTAATTTGTACAATAAATTTCTCTCTTTCTTTTTTTTTTTTTTTATGAGAGATAAATGGGTCGTAGCATATAACTTAAAAATTACATAGATCTTCAACATCTTTCTTTTTGTTTTTTTTTCTCTTTTTTTTTCTTCAGGAAATATCATTTTTTTTTCAAAATAAGAACTCAAGATCTAAACAATAGATAGCCTCTCTCATGATCAATAAAGGCTCGAAAGCTGTTTTCTCAGTCCTCTCCACTCACTCACAAAATATGTGTGAGTTTAAAATTTTAGGCACTCTTATAAGGTATATCTTGGGCCATATACTTTAATACCTAATTTTATCACAATGGTTAATCACTAAAAAAGATTTCATAAATCATATTTTTATATTGATCAGAATATTAAAATTGACATTTTTTCAAATAAAAATTTAAACATCCTTAAATAGATTAATACATGTTCTAATTTAAACCTTTCAAACATGTAATGTATGATATTTTTGCAAAAATTACTAAGATACAAACAATAAACATGGTTTTATTTTAAAATAATATATTTTTTTAAATATATATATTTTTTATTTTTTTTATTTTAATATTTTTTTTTATAAGTTTGTTCTCCCCCAATCAGAATATGACATTGTCCTTAATGTCAAAATAAATATTAATAAATAGTACATAATGAAAGAGATATCACCTGGAATTTTATTGAAGATAACAAACTGAAACAAACGCAAACCAATCCACGACTTTTGAATCAATGATCCAACTTCCTTTTCTTATTGCTTGATTGCGACCAATTGATCTTTGTTATCATCGGATCAGGCTTATGAACAAAAGCTTCCAAATCATCAATTAATTGGTCGGCAGTCGAAGCACAGATGAGCATCCGTCGTGAATTTTCTGAAATGAAATTCTGTTCCACAGCTTTATCGAGAAATGTCAACAAACTGTCATAATAATTATTGATATTCAACAAGCCCACAGGTTTATTATGGATATTAAGTTGTGCCCAAGAAACAGTGTGAAAAATTTCTTCTAATGTACCAAAACCACCTGGTAGTGCGATAAAAGCATCAGAATTTTCAATCATTTTTGTGATTCTTTCATACATAGAAGAAACTTTTAATTTCTCACCAATCGTAACACCTGTAATATTTCCTTCAGCTAAAGCTGTAGGAATAATACCCAAAACCTGACTACCTACAAGATAAGCAGATGTTGAAACAGATCCCATTAACCCAATATTACCTCCCCCATATACCAAGTGAATTTTTCTCTCAGCCAATATCTTTCCAAGATTCTTTGCTGCTTCTACAAACACTTCATTTTTTCCAGGACCCGACCCACAAAATACACAAATATTTTTCAATGTTTGTGCAGAGGATCTAGCCATGTTTTTACTTTTTTTTTTTGGTCTGGGAAAATAGAGAGAAAGATGAGAGATTTTATAGGGGTTATATGTTATCATAACAAAACTATGGATCAAAGTTGTAAACAGAATAAGCAGTAAAAAAAATAATAACACACATGCATATAAACAGTAGTGTGATTGTGGCTCACAATTTTCCTCTGGTTTTACGTCCAGAAACGGCTTCAACGTCTTCCACGAGTCGAGGATATGCTTCCCATCCAATTTTCTTATAAATTGGCAAACATGGTCTTTTTTAGTCGGATTCCCAAGACTATGACGCTCATCTTGGAATTGTTTCCATAAACGGAGAAGTTCATTATGCACATGTCCACTAGAATGCGTCTCAAGAGTTAATAAGATTTTATCTAAAGACTCCTTACTCAGCCCATTCTTAATGAAACCAATTTTATCTTCTCTGTTATTGGAAACACATCCCAAAGATCTGTATCGTTTGTCACAAGTCCATCTTGCACATTTATGACAAACCCCTAAACTCTTAGCCCTTCGTTTTTTTCGCATAAGTGTTTTTTCTTAATCCAGGCAAATATCGAATGAGCAATGATTGTGGAACTTCTCCTCCTAATCGGACCTTAGCTTCTATTACAAGACGAATATCTTCTGGAATTCTTTTTTGCATTAGCAATCTCAATCTTTCCCATCTTCCTGCATAAATTTTTCTTAGAACATTTTCAGAAACAGAGGGAAAATATTTACAAATTTTTGAGAGAATTTCATCCATTTTGAAAAGAAAAGAAATGATTTTTTTTTTATTTTTGTATCAGCAATTATGAGAAACTGATTAAACCGACTATGAGAGTCACGGAGTACCGTTATCCACCATTTAACCGAGAAAATAAAAAGATTAAGGAAACCTGAAATAAAAACAAACAAAATTAAATGCAACACAAAAAAAAATCAAGGATCGGAAAGGGAAATAAACTCTTCTTGAAAAATTTCATTTTCTAAAAATGGTTTAAACCTTTGTCCATTTACTTTAAAAACATCACTATTTTTAGGATTTTCAATGTCCACAGCTCCATAAGGATACACATGTTTTACAACATATGGACCTATCCATCTTGATCGTAATTTTCCTGGGAATATGTGAAGTCGCGAATTATAAAGCAAAACTTTTTTACCAATCTCAAAATATTTTCTAAGAATTGTTTTATCATGAAATGATTTGATTTTTGCTTTATAAATCCTAGAATTCTTATACGCGTCATTTATGAGTTCATCAATTTCTTTAAGTTGCAATTTACGCAATTTGTTGGCATCATCCATGCTTGAATTTAAAGTTTTGATCGCCCAATAAGCTTTATGTTCCAATTCCACAGGCAAATGACAATGTTTTCCATAAACCAACCTATAGGGAGACATATTTAATGATGTTTTAAAAGCTGTCCGATATGTCCAAAGTGCGTCATTAAGTCGCAGAGACCAATCTTTTCTATTTGAGTTAACAGTTTTTTCCAAAATTTGCTTTATCTCCCTATTAGCTAATTCAACTTGTCCATTTGCTTGAGGATGATAAAGAGTAGTTACTTCNAAACCAACCTATAGGGAGACATATTTAATGATGTTTTAAAAGCTGTCCGATATGTCCAAAGTGCATCATTAAGTCGCAGAGACCAATCTTTTCTATTTGAGTTAACAGTTTTTTCCAAAATTTGCTTTATCTCCCTATTAGCTAATTCAACTTGTCCATTTGCTTGAGGATGATAAAGAGTAGTTACTTCGTGAGTAATACCATATTTTTTCATTAATGAAGCAAATGGTTTATTAACAAAGTGAGTTCCCCCATCACTTATCATGGCTCGAGGAATTCCAAATCTACTAAAAATATTTTCTTTTAAAAATTTGATGACGATTTTATGATCATTTGTTCGACATGGAATTGCCTCTATCCATTTGGAAACATAATCAACTGCAACTAAAATATACAAGTATCCAAACGACGGTGGAAAAGGTCCCATAAAATCTATTCCCCAACAATCAAAGATTTCAATTTCAATAATAGGATTCAAAGGCATCATGTTTCTTTTTGAAATCGCACCCAATTTTTGACAATTTTCACAAATCTTGCAGATTTCGTGGGTGTCTTTAAACAAAGTGGGCCAATAAAATCCACACTGCAGGATTTTTGCAGCTGTTTTCTTTGAAGAAAAATGTCCTCCGCATGCTTCTGAATGACAAAATTTAATGACACTACTTACCTCATTGTCGGGTATGCAACGTCGAAAAATTTGATCCGGACAATACTTGAACAGATACGGATCATCCCAATAAAAGTTTTTTACCTCATTCAAAAATTTTCTTTTATCTTGAGAACTCCATTGCGGTGGCATTTTTCCTGTCACAAGAAAATTTACTATGTTAGCAAACCAAGGTGTAGTAGTAACTGAAAATAGATGTTCATCAGGAAAATTATCGTTAATTGGTGTCATTTCACAAGATGATCCTGTTACTAGTCTCGATAAATGATCGGCTACGACATTCTCGGTTCCTTTTTTATCTTTGATCACAATGTCAAATTCTTGAAGCAACAAAATCCATCGTATCAGTCGTGGGTTTGCATCCTGTTTGGTCAACAAATATCTAATAGCAGAATGATCAGTAAACAC
>NC_133318.1:10674691-10689437 GCF_012295235.1 Primulina huaijiensis
CATTCAAAAATTTTCTTTTATCTTGAGAACTCCATTGCAGTGGCAATTTTCCTGTCACAAGAAAATTTACTATGTTAGCAAACCAAGGTGTAGTAGTAACTGAAAATAGATGTTCATCAGGAAAATTATCGTTAATTGGTGTCATTTCACAAGATGATCCTGTTACTAGTCTCGATAAATGATCGGCTACGACATTCTCGGTTCCTTTTTTATCTTTGATCACAATGTCAAATTCTTGGAGCAACAAAATCCATCGTATCAGTCGTGGCTTTGCATCCTGTTTGGTCAACAAATATCTAATAGCAGAATGATCAGTAAACACGATAGTTGTTGATCCAATCAAATAAGAACGAAATTTATCTAATGCAAATATTACAGCAAGTAGTTCTTTTTCAGTTGTGGAGTAATTCATTTGAGCATTGTTTAAAGTTCTACTTGCATAATATATCACATAAGGCTTACCGTTTCTTCTTTGACCCAATACTGCACCGACTGCATAATCACTCGCATCGCACATGATTTCAAATGGTAAAGACCAATCAGGAGGTTGCATGATAGGAGCTGATGTTAAATGTCGAATGATTTTATCAAAAGCATTTTGACATTCTTGAGTCCACTCAAATGCAGTGTCTTTTGTTAAGAGGTTACAAATGGGTTTAGAGATTAAACTAAAGTCCTTTATAAACCTCCTATAAAATCCAGCATGTCCCAAAAATGAGCGAATTTCTTTAATGGTTTTTGGAGGGGGTAAATTGGCAATGACATCAACTTTTGCTTTATCAACTTCAATTCCATGAGATGACACGACATGTCCCAAAACAATTCCAGAAGTAATCATGTAATGACATTTTTCCCAATTTAAAATAAGACCTTTTTCCTCGCATCTTTTTAAAACTTTTTCCAAATTTTCAAGACAATTATCAAATGTATTCCCAAAGACAGTTAAATCATCCATGAAAATTTCCAAACAATTTTCAACCATGTCGCAAAAAATGCTTAGCATACATCTTTGAAATGTTGCTGGGGCATTGCATAATCCAAATGGCATCCTTCTAAATGCAAATGTTCCAAAAGGACATGTGAATGTAGTTTTATCTTGATCTTCGAGTGCAATGGGAATTTGATAATAACCTGAATATCCATCAAGAAAACAGTAGTATGGATGACCTGCTACTCTTTCTAAAATTTGATCCAAAAATGGTAATGGAAAATGATCTTTTCTAGTGGCGTCATTTAATTTTCTATAATCAATACACATCCGCCAACTAGATGGGACTCGACTTGTTAACAATTCACCTTTTTCATTTTTTATCACTGTGATGCCAGATTTTTTCGGAACTACTTGTGTTGGGCTTACCCACTTACTATCAGAAATAGGGTAGATAATCCCAACATCAAGTAGTTTGAGAACTTCAGTTTTCACAACATCTTTCATGTGTGGATTTAATCTCCTTTGTGGTTGTTGAGATGTTTTTGCATTTTCTTCTAAGTGAATTTTGTGAGTGCAAATTAGTGGATTAATGCCCTTGAGATCTTTTAGTGTCCAACCAATTGCATTTTTATGTCTTTTAAGCATATCAACTAATTTACCTTCTTCATCACTTGCTAGTTTGGAAGAAATTACCACCGGATATGTTTCATCTTCTCCAAGAAATGCATACTTCAATTCTTCTGGCAAGGGTTTTAACTCCAATATGGGTGGTTCGTCTTTGTTCTCATATTTTGCATCAAATTCTTTCTCTGATCCTGGTAACGAGTGATACCTGATAAAATCATCAAGATCAATTTCAATATTTTCTTTAACAGTTTCAATTGAACAAATATCTAATTGATCACGAGTACTCCCTTCTTGAATGTTTTCTTCCACAAGAGTTTCAATAAGATTTTCATCTTCACTTTCATCTCCTTTGTCATGTGGTTGCTTACAAAGATTAAACACATTAAGCTCCAAGGTCATGTTACCAAATGACAACTTCATTATTCCATTCCTGCAATTTATAAGAGCATTAGAAGTTGCTAAAAATGGACGACCTAAAATTACAGGAATTGCATTACAAGCTTCGATAGGTTGTGTATCTAAAACTATGAAATCGACAGGATATACAAAGTTATCAACTTGGACCAACACGTCTTCTACCATACCTCTTGGCACTTTAACAGATCTATCAGCAAGTAAAAGTGTTACCGAAGTAGGTTTTAACTCGCCTAGATTGAGTTCTTGATAAACTGAATATGGAAGTAAATTCACACTAGCTCCAAGGTCAAGCAAGGCTTTTTTAATCTTTCGTTCTCCAATAATACAAGAAATAGTAGGACAACCAGGGTCTTTGTATTTCAAAGCATTATTATTTTGAATGATTGCACTTACTTGTTCGGCTAAAAATGCTTTCTTTTTCACATTCAATTTTCTTTTCACAGTGCACAAGTCTTTCAAAAATTTGGCATATGATGGTACCTGTTTTATTGCATCTAATAAAGGAATATTAACTTTTACTTGTTTAAAAATATCATATATATCAGAATTCAAATTTGATTTTTTTGTATTTTTCAATGCATGAGGGAATGGTGGTGACACTGTCTGTTGAACCTCCTCTTCGCAAGTTATGGGTTCCACTTCCTTACCCTTTGGAGTTGATTTATCATCATCTTCACAAGGTTCAAGAATGGATTTTTCCACAACCTTACCACTTCGAAGGGTAATAACAGATTTTACCTGATCCATCGGTTGAGTTCCAGAAGTTCCAGTTTGTGAATGATGATCCTTGGGATTAGGCAGAGGTTGTGAAGGAAATTTACCTTTTTCATGAACATTAAGTGCATATGCAAATTTAGCAAGAGTATCTTTCAAATCTGTCATGGTTTGAGCAGTTTGAGTATTGATAGACTCTTGCTTTGCAATGAAAGAATTCAATATATCTTCCAAATTCCTTTTAGGTGGAGGAACATAAGGTGCATAATTTTGAAAATTTTGTTGATTTTGGAAATGTGGTTGTGAAAATTGTGCAGCATTATCATTCCTCCAACTAAAATTTGGATGATTTCGCCAACCTGGATTGTAACTTTGAGAAAATGGTTCAAAATTTGGCCTTTTGAGATTGTTTAAAACATTGGCTTGTTCATGGAGACATTCTTTAAAAGAAGGCAAAGTGGGACAATCTTTTGTAGAATGATCACTTGTATCACAGATGTGACATGCAATTTCTTGAACAGATTTTAATTGACCATTCTTTTTCAATTCAAGTGCCTCAACTTTTCTTGCCAAAGAGGTAAATCTAGCTTGAAGATCATGTTCATCTTTGAGAGTGTACATACCTCCACCAGATGTAGGAGATTGAATCTTGTTTGATGGTTCGATTGTACCTATAGTGTCCCAATTTTGAGCATTTTCAGCTAATGAATCGAGATACTCAATTGCCTCATTTGGATCTTTATCTTCAAATGTTCCATTACACATAAATTCAACCATTTGCCTATCTTTAGGTGTTAAGCCTTCATAAAATTGAGAAACAACTCTCCAAATTTCAAAACCATGATGTGGACAAAGATTAAGCAATTCTTTATATCTATCCCAACACTGATAAAAAGTTTCTCCTTGTTTTTGAGTGAAAGTGATGATTTGCCTTTTGAAAGAATTTGTTCTATGAGATGGAAAAAACTTTTTCAAAAATTGTTGTTGCAATTCATCCCAAGTTCGAATGGATCCCGATCTAAGATTTTGTAGCCAAGTTTTAGCTTTATCTTTTAAAGAAAAAGGAAAAAGCTTAAGTCGAATGGTGTTCATGCTACAATTTAGATCATTATATGTGTTGCACACTTCTTCAAACTCTCGTAAATGCATGTATGGATTTTCAGAATCTAAGCCATGAAAATTGGGTAAAAGTTGGATAATACCAGGCTTAAAATTGAAATGAGATGCATCAGGGGGAAAAACTAGACATGAAGGTGCACTAGTACGTGTAGGATTCATGTGATCTCTAAGTGTTCTTCGTCTATCATGATCATGTTGAGATTGAATTTCATCTTCATTTTCTTGGATGGGTTCTTCCGCCATGTTTTGTGAAAATAAAGGGTTATTTCGAATGAGTCGACCACTAAGTGTACGTGACCAAATAATGCTCATGCAAATGCAAATGCAAAAGAATAAAAACACACAAAAGCAATAAAAATTCAAATAAAGAAAAATAAACTATAAACAAAATTAAATAGACTTGAAATTAAATTATACTTCCCCGGCAACGGCGCCAAAAACTTGTTGTCACTTTGATTGTTGCACTCCCAAGAGCAGGTTGTCCACAAGTAGTATAATTCGGTGAGTCCGATATCGTATCCACAGGGAAGCTAAGGTAATTACAAGTCCACTACAATGTCTTTTTGTTTTGTTTTTGTTTTTGTTTCTTTTTAATTTTAATTGTTTGAATCTTTAATGGGTAAATTTTAATTGTTCAAATTTTAATTTAAGTAGTTGAGATTAAAGGATCCACTCTTGGTATTTTAATAAAGTTAACATTAACGAACAATATTGAAATCCACTTAATAAAATGGTTCCAATATATTAAATAATCATATTTATATTATGTTATAAATTATTATCTTATAAGTATATAATATATACCAAAACTTATAAATGTGGTCAAGTATTTATTGTGCTATATATATTTGTAAACACTAAATCAAGGTTCCCACTTTAAATGGTTGGTAAAACCAAACAAACATTTAAATGGTACCAATAAATTAATACTATGATATATTCATATATAATAAATCAAGGAATCCAAGTTAAATGGTTGGTAAAACCAAACTAACATTTAAATGGTTCCAAGAATTTAATATTATAATATATTTATATATAATAAATCAAGGCATCCACTTTAAATGGTTGGTAATACCAAACTAACATTTAAATGGTTCCAAGAATTTAGTGTAACATATAGCAACAATAAATCAAAACTCCCACTTATAAGTAGGGTATAAAAATGCTTAAAGAAATAAATATAACATAAACAATAAATAATGATTAAATAATATAAAACATAGATTCTTACCTTTTAATAACCTTATTATCATGCCAAGAGTTTCACCTTATCATCTCAACTTTAGGAAGTTAGCTATTCATTATTCAAAGTGTAAAACTTTGAATATGAAATTAACATGCTAATTGTATTTAAATGAAGAAATAAAGGAAAAATATAGAGAGAAATATTATGAACTCAAAGGTTTGTTCATAGAATGAGGGATATCTCAATACATTACAATGCACCCCTATTTATAGCCAAATTTGGGGAGACAACCACAAATAAAATATTATTTTTTTACACATAAGTCTTCAATGGTGTTCCAAGATATTATATTATATTTCACATCACTTTTGAAAATCTTCATCTTTGAATTTGCTTCTTCACATAAAAAAAAACATGTGGATAATTGAGTTGTCTAGTTGTGGTATTTTTTTCAAACCATTTGACCAAGTAATTTGAGAGATATGGTCAAAATACTAGAGCATGGTAAAACTGCCACTCCTTTGGTAACTTTATTTGTTGCTTAATTTGATCCCAATTGTGATAGGATTTTTATCTCATGCTTGTCAACAATATTGTAGATATTAGAATCAACTTTCTACAGGTCCAAGAATCATCTTAATCCCATTTTCAATGCCAAGTTTATTCTTATTTTATCGAACCTGTAAAAAATAGTAAAAACTTGTAATTACACAACAACTTATATTTTACACAATTTATTATAAAAAATATAATATTTAAACATTTAATAAAACAAAAACTATATATTTATATTGTAAAACATTTAATTAATGTACAATTTTTATGTTTATCACCTTGCCCTGATGGCATGGCTAAAACTGGCGCTGTTATAAGAGCTTGCTTCAAAGTGTCAAAGCTTTTCTGACAGCACTCCATACAAACTTGGCATTCTTCTTCATCAATGAGGTGAATGGCACTACAATAGAAGAAAATCCCTGGATGAATTTTCTATAGTAACCCGCTAAGCCCAAGAAACTGTGGATCTCTGATGCGTTCTTCGGTTCAACCCAATCTTTCACTGTTTCTACCTTGGACGGATCAACTTCAATGCCACTACAAGAAATAACATGTCCCAAAAATGCCACCTTCTCTAACCAAAATTCACACTTGCTGAATTTTGCAAACAACTTACGATTCTGCAGTACTTGCAATGCAGTGCGTAGGTGCTCGTAATGCTCCTCATGGTTCTTTGAATAAATGAGGATGTTGTGAGGCCCGGGGCCGAAGAGGGCGGGGGGTGATCGCCGGTGCCATGAAGTTGCACGGACAATGAGCGGCTCCTGGCAGGCTTCTAGGCGGAGGGAACATGAATGAACCGATCTTACACCGGAAGGAGAGGGATTCCGAGACTGTTCAATGTAATGGACTGTACAGTTGAAGCGGGCTTAAAAGATTTGATATGTACTACTCATATCACGAAGGTGCATCTTCTTTTCGGTAGCTCCTCACATAAGAACTCCACAGTTAAGCGTGCTTGACTTGGGGAAATTTTGGGATGGGTGCCCCCCTGGGAAGTTTCCTAGGGTGCGTGTGAGTGAGGACATAAGCACGCTGGAAAGACTCGACTTGGTATAGTGAGGACAGTCGTCGAATCTGGGGCGTTGCAGATGTCATCTATGAAAACAATGACAAACTGATCCAAGTAAGGCTGAAATACGCGATTCATGAGATCCATGAAGATCGCTGAAGCATTTGTCAATCCAAACGGCATAACTAGGAATTTGTAATGCCCATAGCGAGTTCTGAAGGCAGTTTTGTGCACATCTGCGTCTTTCACCCTTAGCTGATGGTATCCAGAGCGAAGATCTATCTTAGAAAACATAGAAGCTCCTTGCAATTGATCGAATAAGTCCTCGATCCTAGGCAGTGGGTACTTATTCTTCACTGTAACTATGTTCAACTCTCAGTAATCGATGCAAAGCCTCATGCTTCCATCCTTCTTCTTCACGAAGAGTACTGGTGCGCCCCAAGGTGAGCAACTAGGGCGTATGAATCCTTTATCCAATAGCTCTTGTATCTGCTGTTTGAGCTCCTTCATATCTGCGGGCGCTAATCGATATGGTGCCTTGGAGATTGGCACTGTACCCGGCATAAGTTCAATAGAAAACTCCACCTCGCGCTCAGGTGGGATACCTGCGATATCTTCAGGGAATACATCGGGAAAATCTCTGACAACCGGGACCTCTGCTACTGTCTGACTGGTTGCAACAGGGGCTGAAATAATGCTCGCTAAGAATGCTTGGCAGCCCCTAAGCATAAGCTTCCTCGCATGAAGACATGATATCATCCGCGGTAAGTTGTTGCGTCCACTTGGCTCGAACACAAACTCCTCTTCACCTAATGGTCTGACCCTCACTGATTTTTGTTGGAAGTCAATTGTTACTCCATTCTTTGACAACCAATCCATTCCTAGAATGATGTCAAACTCGGGCATCGGCAATACTATAAGGTCAGCATAGACTGTGTGGCCTTGTAGCTCGAGACTCAAGTCTCTGACCACACTAGAAGTAGACAGTTTCTCTCCAGATGGAATGGTCACAGAATAACTCACGTCAAGCCTGGTGGGCTTGACGTCCAAAAATCTCACAAAACCTTCTGATATAAAAGAATGAGTAGCCCCGTAATCTAATAGAGCATTTGTGGCTACTCCCGTTATATAGATTCTCCCTGAGATAATATTAGCATACACTCAACCCAACAATTCACAAAAAGGCTAACTTAATCTCATGAATAGTCTAAATCCACCATCCTAAAGTTCTCATGCAAATTTCAAAAATTATCCTACTAGTATACCCCAAAATTTCGAATCATGAAAAATAAATTCCAACAAATAATACGGTGTTGAATAAATTATATTACATGTCAAGAGTGTAGTTTCTGGGTCTGCTTCCTCGGCATGCATCGCAAAGACTCGGCCCTGAGTCTGTATGTTGCTTCCACTGTG
Source organism: Primulina huaijiensis (assembly GCF_012295235.1). NCBI lineage: Eukaryota > Viridiplantae > Streptophyta > Magnoliopsida > Lamiales > Gesneriaceae > Primulina > Primulina huaijiensis. The sequence continues at coordinate 10,682,672 of NC_133318.1, forward strand.
GACAGTTCTTGAGCATGTCGTCAGTGTATCCACACTTGAAGCACTTGCCAGAACCCCATAGACATTCTCCTTCATGCTTGCGACTGCACTTTGGGCACACCGGATATTCAGTAAGTTTCTGAGCAGCCTTCTTCTGTGGTTGCTGTCCTTTTCCCTTGTTAGGCCCTTGAAACGGCTTCTTAGTTATAAAACTTATAATTAATAATTTATTATATGTTAATTTAAGTTTCATTAAAATTAAAAAATTATGTTATTTTAGTATTGTGTGTTTATATTTATATGTCTTACTAAATATGTTTTATTTTCAGGTTTTCTACGTGTTAGTAAAATAATGATAACTCAAGCGAGAAAATTCAAATAGAGGTGATTCAAACATGTTTGGAATTCTTGAGAAATTATCTACAACTTTGCAGAAGACATGATTGCCTAAAAAGTTGGTTAAGATGATCAAATTGTGAAAATATGAAAAGGAGGACAAATTTACTTTCATCATTACCAGCATATAGTAAAAAAATCATAATTATTTCAATATTTAACCAAATGAGGTGAAACAAGTGGTACAATTCATCTACAGACAATTTCCCACATGTTTACTGTTTTGAGCAGAGTCAAATTCGGTGATTAAGGTCGTGGAACAAAGCATTGTAAGAAGGGACATGGAATTGAAGTTGGAGGAGACAAAGACTACTATTACAACTACATTGCATTAATAAAATTTTTGACCATTTCTCTCATTTGGACTATAAATAGAGGCCTTGTGCTAGCTTGATAATCATTCTATCTCATTGTAAAATATAATGTGAGTGTGTATAAAAGTTCTAAGTTCCAATATATTTTTCATTTTCCAAATTATGAGTGATGTTTTTAGTGTTGATCAAAAGTAAGTTCGTGGAAAGCTAAATCTTTTATGTCAAGGTGAAGAGGATGAATTCTTGGTGAAGTAAGATTGTTTATATTTTGTATATTCTTTCTTTATTTCTTTTCATTTTGCTAATTTCTTTTTATTGTAGGTATAAAAATGAACTATTTGTTGTTATCAATTTACATCAAATGCTTGATACCATTTACGTGGTTATCTTGATTTGTTGTTTAATTTTGATACAATAAATATTTCATCAATTATTATTGTTATATTATACATATATATATATATATATATATAATATATTTCATTTTGACGATAGCGTGACTCTGCCGGTTGTTCTAAATGAAATACTATGATATCTAATAATCTAACATTTACTTTATCGCAACTAACTTTTACTTTCCGCATCTAATATTTATTTTATTGCAACTAACTTTTACTTTCCGCATCTAACTTTTACTTTATCGCAACTAACTTTTACTTTCCCGTAACTAACTTATTAAATCATATATTTCATTTAGGCAATAGCGTGGTTCTGCCGGTTGTTCTAAATGAAATATAATGATTTAATTTAACATTTATTTTATGCAGTTATATATTTATATAGTTATATATATAATCATAGGTACCATATATAAAATATCGGTGAATTCGGTATTTTCTATAGTGGGAACTATATTATATTAGGTGTGTGTTTAAATATTTTTATTTTCTTGGAACCATTATTTATGGTGGTTTCCTTTGTTTTACTTTTAGTTAAACAATATTGCATAAACCAAGAATAAATCCTCGAGCCTTGACAAAATTTATAATTTGTAAACTTCGTTCTTGCATTTGGTAATCTATAAATTAATAAATTTAAACTTAAAATAACCTCTCTGTGGATCGATCTCGTACTTACGAAATATATTACTTGCAGGCAACCTACACTTGGGTGAATAATAATTGAAGTAGTAGCAAGTTTTTGGCGCCGTTGCCCGGGAGGTATAAAAAAAGTTTATATTTGTTAATTATGTTTTATTTATAAGTATTGTGTTGGTTTTTTTTTTTGTAAGAGTATTTGGAGTCGAAAAAAAAGTGGTAGACTTATTCGAGTATCTGAAAATAATTTAAACATGGATGATAATTCAAATAATCAGGATAATGATAACAATAATAACAATAATAATAATAATAATCTAGAACATGATCAATTAAGAACACTTAGGCACCATATGAACCCTATTAGAACTAGTGCCCCATCTTGTTTAGTTTTTCCTACTTATGCATCAAATTTCAACTTTAAACCTCAAATTATTCAACTTTTACCAAATTTTCATAGCTTAGATTCTGAAAATCCGTATTTACATCTAAGAGAATTTGAGAAAGTTTGTAACACTTATAATGATCAAAATTGTAGCATGGATATAGTTCGATTAAAGCTTTTCCCTTTTTCTTTAAAAGATAAAGTTAAAACATGGCTACAAAATTTGAGATCAAGTTCAATAAGATCATGGGAAGAAATGCAACAACAATTTCTCAAAAAGTTTGTTCCTTCCCATAGAACAACCTCTTTTAAAAGACAAATTACTATTTTTTCTCAAAAACAAGGAGAAACATTTTATCAATGTTGGGATAGATATAAAGAATTAATTAATACATGCTCACATCATGGTTTTGAAACATGGAGAATAGTTTCTCACTTTTATGAAGGTTTAATACCTAAAGATAGACATATGATAGAATTCATGTGTAATGGAACTTTTGAAGATAAAAACCCAAATGAAACTATGGAGTATTTGGATTCATTAGCAGAAAATGCTCAAAATTGGGATAATATAGACACAATAGAACCACCAACAACTAAAATCAATAATTCAACAAATGGGGGTGGTATCTATAATCTTAAAGATGATATAGATATTCAAGCTAAACTTGCATCTTTAGCAAGAAAAATTGAGTCATTAGAAATGAAAAAGAGTGGTCAATTAAAAAGTATTCAAGAAATTGTTTGTCATATATGTGATACACATGATCATGCTACAAAAGATTGTCCAACATTACCTTCATTTAAAGAATGTCTCCATGAACAAGCAAATTATGTTAACAATTATAAAAAACCAATACTAGATCCTTTTTCAACATCATATAATCCTGGATGGAAAAATCATCCTAATTTTAGTTGGAGGAATGATAATAATGCACAACCCTCACAACAATATTTTCAAAATAACCAAAATCATCAAGGTTATATTCCTTATGTTACACCTCCAAGAAAAAACTTTGAAGATGTAATTCATGCATTTATCCAAAAGCAAGAATCTATCAATATTCAAAACAGTCAATCTATGACTGATTTGAAAGAAACTCTTGCAAAATTTGCATCTGCACTTAATATTCATGAAAAAGGAAAATTTCCATCTCAACCTCAACCTAATCCTAAAAATCAAAATCAAGAATTAAAAAATGAAAAAATTGATCAAATAAAATCTGTTATTACCCTTAGAAGTGGTAAAATAGTTAATGATCCATATAGTAATGAAAACAAGGATCATTTAAAATCAAAGAGTAAGGATGATAATCCTGATACTTTTGAGAATGATGATACCTTAAATTCTAAAAATAATATGTTGAATGATAAATCATCTGAAATAGTAAATGAATCAAATAAACCTCCACCATTTCCTCATGCATTAACAAATCATAAAAAACAAAAAAATGATTCTGATATCTATGAAGTTTTTAAACAAGTAAAGATAAATATTCCATTATTAGATGCTATTAAACAAGTACCTTCATATGCAAAATTTTTAAAAGACTTATGTACTGTGAAGAGAAAATTGCATGTGAAGAAGAAAGCATTCTTGGCTGAACAAGTAAGTTCTATTCTTCAAAATAATTCTAGTTTAAAATATAAAGATCCTGGTTGTCCAACAATTTCATGTATTATTGGAGAAAATAAAATTAAAAAAGCTTTGTTAGATTTGGGAGCAAGTGTGAATTTACTTCCTTATTCAGTTTATGAAAAACTTAATTTAGGAGAATTAAAACCCACTTCTGTTACTCTCTTACTGGCGGATAGGTCAATCAAAATACCTAGAGGTATTGTAGAAGATGTGTTGGTTCAAGTTGATAAATTCATATATCCTGTAGATTTTATTGTTTTGGATACACAACCAATAGAAGTACATAATGAAATTCCAGTAATATTGGGACGACCATTTCTAGCAACTTCAAATGCTTTAATTAATTGTCGAAATGGAATAATGAAATTGTCTTTTGGAAATATGACTCTAGAACTTAATGTGTTCAATTTATGTAAACAACCAAGTATTAATGAAAATGAATATGATAATGAAATTGAAACAATTGTGGAAGAAAATATACAAGAAGAAAACTTAAATCAACAATCTGAAGTTTTTCTAATAGAAAATTTTGAGTCTGAAAATAATTTTAAACAAGATGATAATACAAAACTTGAATTAAAATTTTTATCATTCGAATTGAAATATGTATTTCTTGGTGAAAATAAAATATTTTCTGTTGTAATTTCTTCCATTATTCTATCAAATCAAGAAGAAGATTTAATTAAATTACTTCAAAAAATATAAAAATGCAATTGGATGGACTTTGAAAGATATAAAAGGTATAAATCATTTAATTTGCACACATAAAATTAATTTAGAAGAAAATGCTAAAACATATCAGCTACCACAAAGAAGGTTAAATCCACATATGAAAGAAGTTGTTAAGAATGAAGTATTAAAACTATTAGACGCTGGAATTATCTATCCCATCTCAGATAGTAAATGGATAAGTCCAACACAAGTAGTACCTAAAAAGTCAGGCATCACTGTTATAAAAAATGAAAAGGGAGAGTTATTACATGCTAGGATTCCATCTAGTTGGCGTATGTGTATTGATTATAGAAAATTGAATGATGCAACTAGAAAATATCATTTCCCTCTACCATTTTTAGATCAAATTCTAGAAAAAGTAGCAGGAAATTCTTATTACTGTTTTCTTGATGGGTATTCGGGGTATTATCAAATACCTATATCATTAAAAGATCAAGAAAAAACTACTTTCACTAGTCTTTTCGGAACTTTTGCATTTAAAAGAATGTCATTTGGTTTATGTAATGCTCCGGCTACTTTTCAAAGATGCACGTTAAGTATTTTCAGTGATATGATTGAAGAATTTGTAGAAGTTTTTATGGATGATATAACTGTTTTTGGAAACTCATTTGAAAATTGTCTTAAAAACCTAGAAGAAGTATTAAAACGATGTGAAGAAAAAAATCTTGTTTTTAATTGGGAAAAATGTCATTTTATGGTTAAATCTAAGATTGTGTTAGGTCATGTGATATCTGAAAAATGAATTGAAGTTGATAAAGCCAAAGTTGATGTTATTGCTAATTTAACATCACCAAAAACGGTCAAAGAAGTTCGATCATTCTTGGGTCATGTAGGTTTTTATACAAGGTTTATAAAAAATTTCAGCATAATATCTAAACCAATTTCGAATCTTTTAACAAAAGATACACAATTTGAATTGACTCAGAAATGTGAAAATGCTTTTTAAAAAATAATTAATCTTTTAATTACATCACCTATTTTACAACCTCCAGATTGGCCTTTACCATTTGAATTAATGTGTGATGCAAGTGATTATGCTATAGGAGCTGTGTTAGGACAGAGAAAAGAAGGAAAACCGTATGCAATCTATTATGCTAGTAGAACCTTAAATAGTGCCCAAATAAATTATTCAACTACTGAAAAAGAATTACTTTCAGTAGTATTTGCATTAGATAAGTTTCGATCTTATTTAATTGGTTCTACTACTATTGTGTACACTGATCATTCTGTCGTAAAATATTTATCAAATAAACAAGATGCTAAGCCAAGATTAATACGGTGGATTTTATTGTTACAAGAATTTGATATTATAATTAAAGATAAAAAGGGAAAAGAAAATGTCGTAGCCGATCATTTATCTAGAATAATGACTGAATCATCTCATAATGAAATACCAATAAATGAAAATTTTCCAGATGATCAGTTGTTTTATGCTACTATCATGCCCTGGTTTGCTAACATTGTAAATTTTATTGTGACAAATAAAATGCCTTCTCATTGGAATTCACAGGATAAGAATAAATTATTGATAGAAGTTAAAAAAAAATTTTGGGATGATCCTTACTTGTTTAAGTATTTCCCGGACCAAATTTTTCGACGATGCATACCCGACAATGAAGTAAGTAATGTTATTAAATTTTGTTATTCTAAAGTATGTGGAGGTCATTTTTCATCTAATAAAACAGCTGCAAAAATCTTACAATGTGGATTTTATTGACCGTCTTTATTCAAAGATACGCATTTATTTTGCATTCTTCTTTGTTAAGAAAATATGGAATTACACATAAAGTTTCTACCCCATATCATTCTCAAAGTAATGGTCAAGTTGAACTTGCAAATAGAGAAATAAAACAAATTTTAGAAAAAAACAGTTAATCCAAATCGAAAAGATTGGTCTTTAAGATTAACTGATGCATTATGTGCATATAGAACTGCATTTAAGACATCATTAGGGATGTCACCATATAGGTTAGTTTTTGGTAAGCATTGTCATTTACCGGTTGAACTTGAACATAAAGCTTATTGGGCAATTAAAGAATTTAATATTAATTTAGATGATGCATCTAAATTAAGAAAATTGCAATTAAATGAACTTGAAGAATTAAGAAATGATGCATATGAAAATTCAAAGATTTATAAAGATAAAACTAAAGCCTTTCATGATAAAAATATTATGAGAAAGTCATTTGAAATTGGACAAAAAGTTTTACTTTATAATTCTCGTTTGCATTTATTTCCAGGAAAACTAAGATCGAGATGGTCAGGACCATTTATAGTTAAATTT
>NC_133318.1:10689920-10691150 GCF_012295235.1 Primulina huaijiensis
ATATATATATATACAATTTCGTCTCGGAAATCTGACGTTAAAAGACCCTGTTTGCCGATTTATAAGAAAATTGGATGGGAAGCATATCCTCGACTCATAGAAGGCATTGAAGCCTTTACTGAACGTAAAATCAGAGAAAGATGTGAGCCACAATCACAACTACGCTGTATATTTGTGTTTTAATTTATGTCATTTTTATTTTCTTTTAATAATAATAATTTCCTGTTCAAATATTGACTTTTGGCATGTTACGCTTATAAATTCAAATGCTGTGATTTAACAATTGCAGAAAGCATATTTCTCAACATGTCGACGTCTGCGATAAGTAAAATCAAAAATATTGGTGTATTTTGTGGATCTAGTGCAGGAAAAGATTCAATTTATGAAGAGGTAGCAGAAAAGCTTGGAATAACACTTGCTAAAAAAAGATTCATTTGGTATATGGTGGTGGTGAAATTGGTCTCGTGGGAAAAGTTGCAAAAGCTGCGCATGCAGGTGGAAGTGAAGTCTTAGGCATTATTCCGATTACCTTAGCCAGTCTTACTGGACCAACAATAGGAGAAGAAATGAAAGTGGACAACATGTATGAACGAATTACTCAAATGATTGAACATTCAGATGCTTTCATTGCTTTGCCAGGAGGTTTCGGTACTTTGGAAGAAATATTTCATGCTGTTTATTGGGCACAATTAAATATCCACAATAAGCCAATTGGTTTGTTAAATGTTAACAATTATTATGATAAACTGCTATCGTTTTTGATGATGTTGTGGAACAGGGATTTATTTCATTAGCTTCGCGAAGGATGTTAGTTTCTGCTACAAGTGAAGGTGAACTTATTGATTTACTGCAAGGATTTAGTCATGAACCAGATCCATTCTTATCTCAACTTAATTGGCCAACATCCAAGAGTAAGAAAAAAAATTCATGTGATGTTGAACTTGTGATTCAACGGTATGTTTTAATTTTTTTTTCTCTTTAAGGTATGAAAAATCTCATCTTCTTCTTCTCCTCTAAGTCTGTTTTTATATAAAAATAAAAAAATATATATATATATATAGTAATAATAATAATAATAATTTTTAGTTCAATGATGAGTAAGGTGTCAGTAAAATGTACCTGAGACGCATTAGTTAATAATTATTGGAAAATCACAATACGCTAGATTTTAAAATTCATTATATTCAAATTACAGATTACAAGAAAAATTAGTTTTTCATATGTACCAAT
>NC_133318.1:10691186-10796454 GCF_012295235.1 Primulina huaijiensis
AATTGTGTGTTTTCAAATAAAATAATTTCTAAATTTTTTATGATAATATATTTAAAAGATATGGTTTGTATGGTTGTTAACATGTATAATTAAAAGAATTCTTTTTGTAAAAGTATAATATATATTCACACATCTTTTGTGAGTAAGTGGTGAGAAATGAGAAAACAATTAATAAACTTTTATTGATTTTAAAAAATGGTTAATTACAAGAATATAACTCCCCTATAAAAAATATTAATTATAAAAAAATAGAAGATAAATAACGGAATGCAAAGTTCTTTGTTCATTGTAATTGTTTTTTTTCTATATTTGATTGATGTACTATAAATGTGTTCTTAAAAAAATATATCAATCAATATGTTCTAAAAGAAAAAAAGATTTGTTTGTGTTGGATAAGTTTCAAAAGTAGTCGAATGTATCGGTTATATAAATGTTTATATATATAGATATTTATGGTAGAATGTTCGGATTAAAAAAAAATTATGTCATTGTAAAACTTTGCAGTCACGTTAATAAAAAAGAAAAAAAAATAAAAAATAAGGGATTTTATTCTTTGTAAATTTTCCTATTTTGTTTTCAATATTAGTTTATTTAATTGTCTGCTTTAATAATTAGTCTTTTTCAATGAGAGTTAACATTCATTCCAACTCCATGAGTGTAAATCAACTATCCATTAAATATTTTTACCTGAAAGAATATAGAGTTGAGGCTTTTACAAAAAAAATTCTCGATATTATACATGTTATGGTGGATGGTGTGAATTATCTTTTGACTATATTATCATAAAAAAATTTAGAAATTAAATATATATATATATATATATATGAAACGTCTGCCTTTCTTTTTCTTAAAATGTGCTAGAATTTTTTTTTTTTTAAACCTCCCTAGCATCGGCTGAAAAACAAAAATTACATAAAATATTTTGGACATCATTTTAAAATAAACACAAACAACTATATATTTGAGAAATACAGCTCATACTATAATCTCTCAAAAATCAATCAAAAGCATAAATAAAAAGTCGTAAAAATCTTTAACATAAATCATAATCGTAAATGCGGAAAGCTAGAAGTGCTGGTCCCCGGGTCGTGTGCACCTTCAGTCCAGTCAGGTCAACCATCAAGACCTCCCATAACAATTTTATCATAAACACCTACATCAATCACATCTAGTGAGTCTAAAGACTCAACACGTCATATTCTTGATAACAAGTAATACATATAAAACCACACGCAACAGTGAAAAATACTTGTACTTAAAATATCGTTTTCATGAAGATGCATAAACTTCAAACATGAACATTTTCGTAAACTTTTTTATGATGCATAAAAACATTTTCATAATGAAGTATCAACTTTAAACATAAACATTTTCATGACATGCATAACATAAACCTTAACCTTTTCCTTTTTCTCAAAACATGACATAAAACATTTTATCATGATCATAAACATTTTCCTTTTCCTTTGTTGAATTCAGATCGTTAATTGTGACTTTCCTCACATGACATGATCGATGGATCCATCTACATATAACCCCAGTACTGGGCGGCGGGGGACACCAGCGACACTCTCACCGGTCAACTGGGCCCTAGCCTATCATGATCGAATAGAAATACGATCGTCGGGCTCCCTCTGGGGCCTTCTCCCATAAATGGGCTCCCTCTGGGGTCTTCTCCCCTCACGATATTCTCATTCTTACCTCAAACCTCATATCCTCATAACCTCATATTCGCAATAATGGAAACACGATCGTCGGGCTCCCACTGGGACCATCACCCTCACGACATCGTCATCATTAACGAATTAGTCACAATCACTTCACTTCCTTCAACATTTTACATTTTCATCACTTATAAAAATCATCCATAACATATCATTTTTATTTTTGAAACCAAGCATGTAACATGTCTTTTAAATGTCAACCTTAAATCATAAAAATCCTATAGACATTTAAAAATCATAATTTAATCATGAACATTTCATAAACATTTAAAAATAATCATTTTAACCTCCAAACATTTAAAATAACATTTTGACATATTAAATCATAAACATATAAAATTCCCTAAACATTTAAAATATCCATAAACGTTTAAAATATCATTTTAAAATTTAAAATTTCATAAGCATCCATAACTATAGAAAATAATCATATTAGCACATAAAACAGCATTCAGGGCACTGCCATGACGTTTACTACTTTTTAGGTGTGAAAAGACTGTTTTACCCCTGGACGTATAATTTTACGTTTTTGACTTTTTCTTAATTTTATTGACTCTAACATGTCCCAAATAGTTATTTAAGCCTACATGAATTTTCTCATATTTTTATTTAGCCTAAATCGAGGACTTTTAAATTAATCTTTAAATGTGACGTATTAATGCGTTTTAATCCCGAATTAAACCAAACTTAATATAAAATTCCCAAATTAAAAACTTAGACTTATAATAATTATTTAAGCTTAACCCTAATTTTTCATACTTTTATAAAGCTTAAAACTATGCGTTTTAATTAACTCGTTAATTAGCGTTTCGTGCGGCGATTAAATCCCGAATAAATCCAAAACTCGTTATTTTGATCCCAAATTTTAAATATAACATTTTTAAGATTTATTCTACCCTTCCAAGTCATGAGCCACCACCGTGGACCCATGGATTCAATTTTAGTTCCTAAATTTTTGTTTTTGACCCTTTATCGAACACACCGAGCCATCTCCTAATTTACTCGAGCCACGCCCGAGCCACCTTGAGCCAAAACCTAGCCAACCCATCTAGGGACCCTATTGACCAAGCCCAGCCCAAAAACATGACTCAAAAAGCCTGCTGAACTACAGACCAGATTGCATGTACATGTGCGTGAGTGCTTTGTAGCTTATCTAGGACTCCTAGTTGCATTAGGACTCTACCAGCCCTTAACCACCGACCACCCATGACCCTAACCTCCATTGGACCACATCCAGACCATGCCCAAACCATCCCAAAGCCTGGAGCCCAGCAGCGAAGCTTCTGAATCCAAGGAACAACATGCGCGTCTTTCATGCCCACTCACGGCTCCATTTTTTTCTCACGCCTGCAGCGACCCAGCCGTACAGCCCTTGGCCAAGCCCTTAAGCACTCTCCTAGGACCTTAAATACCTGGTCTAGCCCAGCCCCAAGCCCTCGGCCAAGCCTCTTCCTTCCCTGCGTTGAAGCTGAACCTGCGTGCCCCTCTCAGCTTATTCTCGGGTGGAGTCCTTGTTGGCAAGGACTCCACCCAGCCCCTGGTTTTCGAGTCCTAGCATGGCTAGGACTCTTCCCCTGCCTCTTACCATGACCCAGCCATGTCCCTAGCCAAGCCATGCAAAGCCTAACCCCTTATACCCGAACCTTGGCCCCAAAAAGCATGCCACGATTCCAGCTTCATGTTTCTGTTTAGGTGCAGCATTTTTTTGCTTTCAATGACTCTAACACTTGTGTAAATCATCTTTAATTATATCCTAGCCATGATAGCCCTTTTAGCAACCATATAAACATGTTTTTGGTACAAAAATCAAGCCTTAAAAATCACTTTTGATGCATGAACGAAAATAAAACAAAGTGTCCCTTCTTTTTCATGCAATTTCAAATATAAATCCATAATATTGTGTGATGATGAGTAAAAGGAGAATATGGAGTGCCTTTGCGTTTTAAACGCATGATTATTCGTCGACGATTTGCGAAGAACGGGGCAAGAACCTTGGCTTTGGAACTCCATTGATTTATGCAACTTTTCTTCAAAATATTTTAGTGTGTGCCGTGTGAATTTGGTGGAAGAGATTGGAGAGAATTTTGGAATTGTAGGGAAGTGGGGCGTGGGGTTTAGTAAGGGTTATGGGGTGGGTTTTGAATATTAAATATCTAATTAAACACTAATAAAGTTTAGGCCCACTAAGAAGGTTAATTAGGCCCATTAGTGCTCAATTAAAATATTAAAAATTATTTTGTTGCGTAAAGTTTGTGAATTTATTAGCCGGGTGGCCAAAACGTTCGTATTTTTGTTGAAAATCTAACACCGATAAAAATTACGTCCCGGCGTATAAAATCACCTCAAAACCCCATATTTTCAAAAATAAGAAAAATCCTCACCCATGTTTTAAATAATTAAAAACAATTATTTATTAAAAATATTTTCTATTTTTTTCAGCACTCGGTCTCCGTTCCTCGATCGCAACTCGAATAACCTTTAAAAATACATTTTAATGCAACATTCAGAAAGGTATATTTTAAACATGTAAAAATGCACAGCATAATTAATTTATGCAATAAAAATAATTTATTAGAATACAAAGAATTTAATAATTTGTATGCATGTGGTTCGCGTGGCCCCTTTAAATTTTCGGGGCGTTACAATATATATATATATAAATCGGTATATGAGTTTGTTTTTAAAATGAATATGTCTGTATATTTGAATATATAAAAGGAATAAAGAATCTGTTGGAAACGAAATTCCGGCGTTTGACAAAATATGAACTAACTGGACTTAACAACTGAAATCAGCAGATCTAATAAAGAAAACTGATCAGTTGTTGTTGGAAACGAAATTCCGGCGTTTGAAAAAATATGAACCAAACTCTAAATTCTGGAGTTCGACAAACTGATCAACCAACTGATACGCGCAATTATATTCAGCAACTTGACTTAACAACTGAAATCATCAGATCTATGATCAGTTGTTGTTGGAAACGAAATTCCGGCGTTTGACATAATATGAACCAAACTCTAAATTTTGGAGTTTGACAAACTGATCAACCAATTGATACGCACAATTATATTCAGCAACTGGACTTAACAACTGAAATCAGCAGATCTAATAAAGAAAACTGATCAGTTGAAAATCGATCAGTTGATATATTCAGTCGTATGCTTCCTTCAACTAAACATGTCTCGGGAAAGAACATTCAACCGACAAAGAGACATAGCAGATTGCAACTGAATATGAAACGCCGCACTTCAATCAATACAGCTTAGAACAACGCATTTCGGCTAAAGCAATTAAGACGCCGCAATATAATAAATGAAGCAAACAATGCCCAAGGAATGACGAAGTGGCAAACAACGGATACAAAGATTCAAACATATCCCAAGTTACCGTTGGAAGGAAAGCTTATAAAATGACAGAAGAACAGCTGAAAAAATGACACAGATCACTCTATTCAAAACTTGTTGTTACTCTGTCAAAATCTTAGCTCACCCTTACTTGATTTATTCGTAGCAGTCAAGGCTACAATTTGAGCTTACTAGCACTTTGTAATAATCGTTAAATTCGATAGTGCTAAGATCAGTGACGCACTGAGAACATTTTGTAATACTAAGAGTTTCAGCTTTTGGCAGTGATAAGTCCAAACTGAAGTGGGTCAATACAAATATTGTATTCGAGCAAAGTCTTTTAGTGGAAATCCTATCTTTGAGATAGAAGGGGTGACGTTGGAGTAATTGAAATCTCCGAACATCCAGAAACAATCCTTGTGTACTGTATTTCAGTTTTGTATTCTATCTTTCAGTCAGTTAATTTCCGCAACTACTTCAGTTTAACTGATTGTCATTGACCAGCAAGATTCCGAGAATCGGTTTCTCACCAAACTTAACTTAAAACTCGAAAAGATCAGTTTTAATTGAGAGTGTTTATTCAACCCCTCTTCTAAACACTCTTGTTACGTTAATCGATCCTATCAAGTGGTATTAGAGCGGTTGAATCTTGTTCTTGAATACTTTTGATCTATAAACTTGCTAGCATGACTTCATTCAAAAAAATTCCTATGTTCTCCAGAGAAGAATTTTATGATTGGAAAATCAGAATGCAGGCTCATTTAGCTGCACAAGATGATGACATGTGGTAAGTCATAACTGGTGGACCCATGAAGATTCTAAAAACAAATACAGCAGTTGCCATAACAGAAGGGGCACCACAAAGAATAGAAAAGCCCAGAGATGAATGGACAACTGAAGATAAAAGAAAAGCAAATCTTGATAATGTGGCTAAAGACATTCTGTACAAAATGCTGGACAAAGTAACCTTCAACAAAATATAGATGTGTGAGTCAGTCAAAGAAATTTGGGAAAATTTGATCCAGCTGTGCGAAGGAAATGATCAAACCAAAAAAAATAAACTTTATGTTTCTGTTCAAAAGTTTGATAACATCAAAATGAAAGCAGGATAATCAATGCACGAGTATGATGAAAGAGTAAGCAGTATCATCAATGAGTTAAATGCACTTGGAAAAGTGTATACCAACAAAGAGATTGCACTGAAAGTAGTGAGAGGTCTTCCCAAGGAATGGGATGTCAAGACCATGGCTATGAGAGAGTCCAAAGATCTAAACCAGATTGAACTTCATGATCTGTTTGCTGATTTAAAGGCTTATGAATTTGAGCTGCAGACCAGAGAAGGAGAACCAACTACCCCTGCAGCCACAACTGCTCTAGCTGCTGTCAGAACAGAACCAATCAGTTCAGTCGAGAAATCTGCTGATCAGTTGGGCAGTGATGCTATGTCATTGTTCATCAAAAAATTTGGAAGGTTCATGAGAAAGAATCAAGGAAACTTCCAGAAGCCATACCAAAAGAACAACTCCAAAGATGAATCAAATGTCTGCTACAACTGTGGCAAATCATGTCACTTTATAGCCGATTGTCCTAAACCCAAGAAGGACAGTCAAGGCTCAACTGATAGAAAAAAGAAATCATATGAGCACAAAAGAAGACCCAAGGAAGATAAGAAGTCCTTCAGAAAGATACATGAGGTACTCTTAGCTAAAGAAAACAAATCTAAATGGGCAGAAACTGACAGTGAGGAGTCAGAACCAGAAAGCTCATGCAGCTCTAGTGATGATGAGGAAGTCAATTGCTTAATGGCTAATGATGCAGAAGAAGAATCATCTAGCCAACAGGTATTTTATTTCAGCTCAACTTATTTCACATGAGAAGAACTCATTCTAACACTACATGACATGGTAAATGAGTATCAAAAGCTTGCATCATCATTTGAAAAAATCAAAGCAAAGCAAACTGATCCCACAGACAATAAACCCAAAACTGATGAATCAGTTGATGGGTTGAGTCTAAAAATGGAAATTGCTGAATTAAAAGCAGAAAGAAACAAAAATCAGTCATTAATCCAGAAGTTGATTCTTGAAAACTCAAAACAGACTGAGCTCATTCAATCTTGGAACAAGTCATCTACTGCACTGAATGAGATGCAGAATTCACAAAAATCAATTTCTGATAAAAACTTGTTTAGGGTTCAACACTCAAGGAGAAATATATCCAAATGATACTAAACCAAAGCCAAAAATAGACAAAAGGAAATACATTCATTTTGTCAAAACATTAGTGATACAAGAACAAATTGAGCCCAGTAAACTGATTGAGCAACCTACTGAGAATATGAACAAGGCTAGAAGATATGGGATTGGTTATAGTCAAAAATTCTCAACTGATTCACAAAGTCAGTCATCAAAGAGGTCTCAAAAGAACTATTCGAAAAGCTATTTCAATTACTATAACTGCAAGCCAGTTCAGAAGAGATATAGACTGAACAATCAGTTGAATAAAGCTAAAACAAATATTGTATCATCTGTACACTACACACCAAGCACACAAAAGCCTAGAAAAATCATTTGGAATACAGCTACTGGAAAGTCTGTTAGACTAATCCAAGTGTGGATTCTTAAGGGACTAATCAGTTCAGGACCCAAATAGATATGGGTACCAAGTTATATTATATGTATGATTGCAGGTAACAGGTACAAACAAGAACTCAAAATGGTATTTGGACAGTGGATGCTCGCGACATATGATAGGAGATGCAAGTGCGTTATCCCAACTGATCAAATACACTGGTCCAAACATCAGTTTCGGGGACAATTCCAAAGGTAGAACTGTGGGTAAGGGTAAGCTTATCCATGTTAACTTTACTTTTAAAGATGTTCTATTAGTAGAATACCTGAAGTATAACTTGATTAGCATTAGTCAGTTATGCGACAGTGGATTCTCAGTACAATTGGACAAAAACTCATGTTTAGTCAAAACTTCAACTGATGAAATCATACTAACTGGCAAACATCATGGAAACACATATAAAGTCAGCTGGAATGATCAAACCTATGCACCAGTTTGTTTTATTGCTTCCAAATCATCTAAAAACTGGTTGTGGCATAAGAGACTAAATCATTTAAACTTTAAATCCATTGCCTATCTGAGTAAACATGAACTTGTAACTGGTTTGCCCAAAATAGACTTTTTAAAAGAGAAACTTTGCTCAGCATGTCAGTATGGTAAACAAGTACGGTCCTCTTTTAAAAACAAGGGATGTAAATCTTCATCACGATGCTTAGAACTGTTACACATGGATCTCTTTGGTCCTATACCAGTCATGAGCTTAGGAGGAATGAAATACACCTTTGTAGTCGTAGATGATTTTTCAAGATTTACTTGGGTTATTTTTCTCAAATCTAAAAGCCATACTGCTTCGCAACTAATAAAGCTCTTCAAAAGACTTTTAAATGAAAAATCAGTTGGAATTGATCGAATCAGATCTGATCGAGGAAGAAAAAATATAATTACATATTTCAAAATATTCGGCTGCAGATGTTTTATTCTTGATAATGGTAAAAATTATTTAAAAGCGTTTCATGCTAAATCTGCAGAAGGAATATTTCTTGGATACTCATCAGTTAGTATAGCCTATAGAGTCTTCAACAAGAAAACCCTAAATGTTGAAGAATCTGCTCATGTTGATTTCGATGAAACTGAACTAACTAATAAGCCAATTGATCAAGTTGAGCTAGTTGATCGACTTACAGATATCAGTTTGGAAGATGATGACAAAAATGAAAGTCATGTCTATCAAAACATACTTCAAACACCTGAACCAGAAGTACTGGACCAAGCAGATGTGCAGGAAGTCGTTGCTGATGATCAGTTGACAGAGCATAATGATAACATTCAAATACCAGTTGACGAAGCACCAACTGAGACTGAAAACTGTGTTCAGTTACAAACTGAAGAAATTGCGGATACAACAAATACTGAGTACAGATGGAGAAAATCACATCCACCTGAACTGCTTTTGTTTCAAAACTAGAACCGAAGAAAACTGATGAAGATCTTGCTGATCCTAACTGGGTACAAAATGGGTATACAGAAATAAACTGAACTAGGATGGTTCAGTTGTACGCAACAAAGCAAGATTAGTGGCACAAGGATATAGGCAAGAAGAAGGAATTGACTATGATGAGACGTATGCTCCAGTTGCAAGACTGGAAGCAATCAGAATTTTTCTTGCTTATGCATCACACAAGAAATTCAAGTTATATCAGATGGATGTAAAGAGTGCA
This sequence comes from Primulina huaijiensis, assembly GCF_012295235.1. Taxonomy (NCBI): domain Eukaryota; kingdom Viridiplantae; phylum Streptophyta; class Magnoliopsida; order Lamiales; family Gesneriaceae; genus Primulina; species Primulina huaijiensis. Next base: position 10,700,544 of record NC_133318.1, read on the forward strand.
TTCCTGAATGGTCAACTACAAGAAGAAGTATATGTTGAACAACCCCCAGTTTGCTAAGCTAATGCAGGATAAGTTTGAAATGAGCATGATGGGTGAACTGACATTCTTTCTTGGACTGCAAGTGAAGCAACTGGAGACTGGTATATTCATCAGTCAGACTAAATATACAAAGGAGCTACTAAAGAAATTTGGCATGGAATCATGTTCAGCTGCAAATACTCTCATGAGCTCATCGGTAAAATTGGACACTGATCAAGGGGGAATATCAGTTGAGGCGACATTATATCGAGGTTTAATAGGTTCATTGTTGTACCTAACTGCCAGTCGTCCTGATATTGTATTTGTTGTCTGTATGTGTGCTACATTTCAAGCAAATCCTAAGCAATCACATTTTTCAGCTGCTAAAAGAATTTTGAAATATCTTAAGGGTACACAAAATGTTGGGTTATGGTATTCTAAAGACTCTACTTTAAATTTAGTTGGATATTCAGATGCAGATTATGCAGGATGTAAGCTTGATCGCAAAAGTACAAGTGGATCTTGTCAGTTTCTAGGAGACAGACTGATCTCTTGGTTCAGCAAAAAGCAGACATCCATAGCTACCTCAACAACTGAAGCAGAATACCTTGCTGCTGGTAGTTGTTCTACACAACTTATCTGGATCCAGCAACAACTGAAAGATTATGGAGTAATTACAAATGAATCGCCCATATTTTGTGACAATACGAGCACAATTGCCATCACCTATAATCCAGTTCTTCACGCAAGGACCAAGCATATAGACGTCAGGCACCACTTCATTAGAGATCATGCTTTGAAGAAGGACATCAGACTGGAGTATATTTCAATTGAGCAACAAGCAGCTGACATCTTCACAAACCATTACCCGAGACTAAGTTTTCTTACTTTCGCAATATTCTTGGTTTAATTGACTTGTCTTAAAATTATTATTGATGCTATTTTACTAATAAAATTATTTGCAGAAAATAAGAACACAACAACAAATTGAAAATGATACTTTATTAAGAATAAAATCGATTACACATTACAGAAGATAACTTTGAACCAACTAAATCTTGCCATTCTGTAATCAAATTATTCAACTCATAAATTCCGATTCTAGAAAATGATTCAGTTGTAGAAATTTTCTCAATTACATGCCATTCCTTCTATAGCATTGCATGTAACGGAACATTGTCATCAACCAGGTCTGTAACATGCCTGACTTCAAAATGATCAACGTATTTTCTTGCTGTTGCTGCTTGAGCACGAGAAGGAGCAGCACCACTACTACTCATCCTCTGCAAATCATGAATTTTGAACCATGTCGACATCACTTTCGTCAAGACATATTCCTCCATCGTTTTCTTCAACTCTTCTAAATAAGGACTTAATTGCTTAGTAACTTGAATATGCGTACTGCTGCATGCATCAGAATTACTTGAATTCGACATATTGAACTGTTATTATCTCACATTTTATCTCTATCGTCTTTGTTTTATAGACAGATGACATTAAATGTTGAAGAAGCTAAAGAGTCACGAGTCAACCGAAGCGTTTTTCTCATTTACCCAGGTTTCTTATTTATCAGTTGTTCATTATCAACTGATATCAGTTTGTCATTTATTACTTAATGCTTAACTGATTTCAGTTCATAGTCAACTGATATAAGTTAGCCTTTCATCAGTCCATCTGTTTAAAGTTCGCAATTCATATATATAAAAATTGATGAAGTTTATCATTTGCAGGAAAGAGAAAAACCAAATTAAGCTCATATAAATACTTCATTCAACCATAAACGTTTGCACGGATTACATCATCATATTTTTCCTCTACAACAATTATCCACATTTTCAACCAAGCGGATAAAGGTCCGGTAGATGTCTTGTCAAAGCCCTGAGAAACAGCTATGCGCTTAAGGATTTTCAGTTCTTTTCGAAGCATTAGCTGATAGAGATGACCATCTTTAAGACGTCCACCCACAAAGCTATGTTCAAGTGCTCCCGCAATTTTTTCATCTCTGCCACCAGTTCAGGAGTGGTAGCCTCCCCAGTATTGCACAGGAACTCAAGCTTCTATAACTTTTCCCAGTAGTGAAGACTCTTATAGAAGACTTCATCTTCTATAACAGCCTTCCTGGCCTCTAGAGCAAACGGCGAAGCACTCGAGCTACTCGTATCTGCCATTCTTTTTGTCTTGAATATTTTCACCAGTATGACTGAAACTAACCGTGTTACTTCTAATTATAGCCGAAATTTATGGAAGCTGAAGGGCCGTCAACGTTTCAGCAAACGATAATCTTTCTGACCCTTAAATTTATTTTATATCGTCACTTTAATTATTCTATGCACCGATTAAGGGGGAATATCAGTTTTTTGGAAATGTTAACTGAGAGGACAATTGTTTGTGAATCCTCAACTGAAATGAATCAGTTTCCAAACTGATTGTTCAGCTGGATATTTTACAAATCTTCTCATATAAGTTAACAAATTAAAAAACTTACTATATTCCAAATCAACTAACGCGACTGCAGTTTCATAACGTGGCCTATTTTAAACCGCTTACTTTTTGCACACACGCTTACAGCACACGTACACATATTTTTATTCAAATTTTTTTTGGACTGACATGTGTCCCGAATTTGAACAGTCGTGATCAAATGTACTATTCTTGCTTCAATTCAGTTTTCTTTCTTACGCATACAATCAGTTCCTAAGAGCATACTAATTCCAAAGCTTATCTTTTACGAATTTCAGATCAGTTTATCTTTCGAAATGGCGAATCAAATCCCAGCTCACATGTTGAACGCTATGGCCATTGATTTTGACTCAGTTTTATCAGTTTAAGAAGCTGATGTTAAGAACGCCTTTCTGAAGATTGAATCTGCTGGTCTCAGGATGTTTTTGGAACGATCTTCGCAGGAGATATACCCTAAGGAAGTAAATGAATTCTATCTGAAAGGGTTTGTCACTACTGATAGAAGTATCTCTGTAACTATCAATAATCAGTTGTTGATCCTATCTGAAGAGACCTTCGGAGAAATTTTCTCTTTGCCAACTGATGGGTACGTCAGCTTCTCTGAAGTCAAAACATCTGACATTGAAGAAATAAAATCTTTGATGTCTGCTGATGGACGGAAAATTAAAGTCTCTGGTCCTAAGAAGGAACTGAAGCATGAGGTTCAGTTATTAGCCGACATTGTGGCGAAGGGCATATTGGCTATGGCAGGCTCTTATGCTGCCCTTATTCTTGAGAAATTCCAAGCGATGACCATCATCATGGGAGAGAAGAAAGCTAACTGAAGGCACATTATCTTCAATATTATAAGGAATATACTTCAATCTACCAAACAATCAAGAGGCTTTGCCATTCCAATCAGTTATCTTCTGAAACTAAAGGGATTGGTAGCTGAAAATGCTGGAAAATCATCAAAGTTCAAGGTCTTCACTGCCAAGAACATCTTGCTGCCAAAGACCAAACTGGACATTTCTCCCAAACAGTCTTTGAAAACCAAACAGGAGGTTGGGACGCAACCACCTGCTCCAAAACCAGTCAAGAACGCCAAAACTTTGGCCCAACTGAAGACTGCAAAACGAAAACTGATTATAAGTGAATCAGATTCGGAGAAAACTCCTTCTCCTAAGCTTGTCAAGACACGGAGGACGCAAAGAACTAAACCAATAACAGCGGTGAAATTCATTGCAACTGAGAGCTTGACTCAATCAGCTGCCCAACAGCCTATTCAGGCTATACCTTTGCAGGTTGTTCCACCTGATGATTCAATTGCTGAAAAAGAGGCACCCGCTAAAATGAGAGCTCCCTTGACTCATGTAAATCGCCCTACCATCTTGCCTCGGGCCAGATCTAAAGGCGTTATATTGAGGAAACCAATGGACGCCACTCACTCTGGTTTGGATATTCCTCACATTCTCACAACTGAAAAAGGAAAAGGCAAGCTAGTTGAAGAGCCAAGGTTATCTAATGCCATCCAAACTCACATTGACCTGGTTTGGGAACAGGTCAATGCATTTACCACATCGAAACTGAAATCTTTTGATAGTTGGAAGAAGTTTAGGACTGAGCTTTATGCCAAAGAGCTGAAGCGCAAATCCTAATTAAAAAAGTTTATTAAACTTGAAGAGATTGTGTTGAAAATAGCCAAAGCTGCTACGATTGCCCAGGCATTGGAGAGGCAAAAATATTTCTTTGATCAAAATCGAGTCAAAAAGCTGACTAGAATGGTTGAACAGCTAAAATCCAACTACAATCCTGTAGGACCAACTGCATATTATGATAGAGCTGTGTTCACCCAACTAGACACAGATCTTAGTGGTCTACAAATGAAAATCAGATTTTGGAAACAGGATCAAGAATTGGTTCTCCTTGAAAAATCCTCCAGCTCAAAAACAAAAGAAGATACACCCTTCTCCCAACAGAAAGAGCCATCTCCACAACCGGTTGTTGAAAAACCTGTTCAGGATGTGCCACAATCATCTACTGTGGAACATCAGATGTACTCTGAAGCTGAGCTGACTTTTGCCAACATTGATGAAATTATTCAAGCAGTGGCAAAAGAATCTCTTATGAGTGAACCCACTTCTGAAGAAGTTGATCACTCAACTGATCAAATCGCTCAAGAGGTTCCTATCTCAACAGAAGTACCAGTTCAGTCTGGTGTTTCTGAAATAGAGGATCAAACAGTGGTGGCTAGCCCATCACCAAATCAACAGATTGCTGAAAATATGGAGGCTGTGTTGATTACTACTGAAAAACTTCCAACTGATGAGCCAGCTCCAGTCTCAGCTGATTTTCAAGAAGATGCATCAGCTCATGATCAATCAACTGAAGATCCTGCATTCTCTCCTATTCAGCAGGAAAGTATCTTTGCTGATCATCATCAATCTTCACCCCCTACAGTCCAAGTGGCAGTAACTGAAACAGATGTTCCAGCACAGACTGTTTCTGAAACGATGATATCTGATAAGACCATGGTGGTCTCTGATCAAGTCTCAACGCAACCAGAAACGTCTTGTCAGTCTCCGCCTCATTTCTCTACTGATCTTGATAAAGTTCTTGAAGATATTAAGGAAATTCAGCATAATATGAACGAAATAATCAATCATGTATACAAGATCCAGCATACTCAATTAGAGCATTCTCTGAAACTGGAACATTCAGAAAAATTCAACTATCAGAAACTGACGACAATTCAAGATGTTGTAATATCTCTCTCTCGAACAGTGGATGATATTCAGAAGAACAGAGGATTGGTTAAGAGTCTCTCAGTGACTCAAGACTCTATCAGCAAAAGAGTTGATGCTGTGGAGACACTTGTATCAAGAAAGATAGATGTAATTCAAATCACTCTAACCTCTGCTTTTGAAAATGTATCCAACTCTGTCAACTTTCTATCAACAGATGTTCGAAGATTATCCTTGAAGATGGAGTTGTTTGACAAAAAGAGGGAAGAAATCAAAGAGATTCTAGAACAACAGAAGAAATCTTCTCTTTGAAGAAAAATCTCTATCTTGTATTTGTGTGGATTATTATTCAGCTGATCAAGATCAACCTCTTATTTTATCTACAATGTTTTCAGATGATGAGTTAGTTATTATTTACTTGGTTTTGTCAAACACCATAAAGGGGGAAATTGTTGGAAACGAAATTCCGGCGTTTGACAAAATATGAACCAAACTCTAAATTCTGGAGTTTGACAAACTGATCAACCAACTGATACGCGCAATTATATTCAGCAACTGGACTTAACAACTGAAATCAGTAGATCTAATAAAGAAAACTGATCAGTTGGAAACCGATCAGTTGATATATTCAGTCGTATGCTTCCTTCAACTAAACATGTCTCGGGAAAGAACATTCAACCGACAAAGAGACATAGCAGATTGCAACTGAATATGAAACGCCGCACTTCAATCAATACAGCTTAGAACAACGCATTTCGGCTAAAGCAATTAAGACGCCGCAATATAATAAATGAAGCAAACAATGCCCAAGGAATGATGAAGTAGCAATCAACGGATACAAAGATTCAAACATATCCCAAGTTACCGTTGGAAGGAAAGCTTATAAATATGATAGAAGAACAACTGAAAAAATGACATAGATCACTCTATTCAAAGCTTGCTGTTACTCTGTCAAAATCTTAGCTCACCCTTACTTGATTTATTCGTAGCAGTCAAGGCTACAATTTGAGCTTACTAGCACTTTGTAATAATCGTTAAATTCGATAGTGCTAAGATCAGTTACGCACTGATAACATTTTGTAATACTAAGAGTTTCAGCTTTTTGCAGTGATAAGTCCAAACTGAAGTGGGTCAGTACAAATATTGTATTCGATCAAAGTCTTTTAGTGGAAATCCTATCCTTGAGATAGAAGGGATGACGTAGGAGTAATTGAAATCTCCAAAAATCCAGAAACAATCCTTTTGTACTTTATTTCAATTTTGTATTCTATCTTTCAGTCAGTTAATTTCCGCAACTACTTCAGTTTAACTGATTGTCATTGACCAGCAAGATTCCGAGAATCAGTTTCTCACCAAACTGAACTCAAAACTCGAAAAGATTAGTTTTAATTGAGAGTATTTATTCAACCCCCCCCCCTTCTAAACACTCTTGTTACGTTAATCGATCCTATCAGAATCTAGGTTGTGATTTTCCGATAAATTTTATTACTAAGGGACTAATAATAAGATAGTGTGGGGGTGTGATGAAACTTAAAATTAATAATTTATTATATCTTAAAACCTATATTTTAAAATTTAGGTTTCATTAAAATTATAAAATTATGTTATTTTTGTATTGTGTGTTTATATTTAAATGTCTTACTAAATATGTTTTATTTTCAGGTTTTTAACGTGTTAGTAAAATAATTATAACTCAAGCTAGAAAATTCAAATGGAGGTGATTCAAACATGTTTGAAATCCTTGAGAAATTATCTACAACTTTGCAGAAGACATGATTGCCTAAAAAGTTTGTTAAGATGATCAAATTGTGAAAATATCAAAAAGATGACAAATTTACTTTCACCATGACCAGCATATAGTCAAAAAATCATAACTATTTCAATATTTAACCAAATGAGGTGAACCAAGTGGCCAAATTCATCTACAGACAATTCTCCACATGTTTGCTATTTTGAGCAGAGTCAAATTTGGTGATTAAATATTTAATTTTATTAGAACAATTATTTATGGTGGTTTCTTTTGTTTTACTTTTAGTTAAACAATATTGCATAAACCAAGAATAAATCCTCAAGCCTCGACAAAATTTATAATTTGTAAACTTCGTTCTTGTATTTGATAATCTATAAATTAATAAATTTAAACTTAAAATAACCTCTATGTGGATCGATCTCGTACTTACGAAATAAATTACTTGCACACAACCTACACTTGGGTGAATTATAATTTAAGTAGTAGCACTTAGCTGGCTGCTGAACCTGTCGCTGAGGTGCTTGGAAGGGCCTCTTGCCCTGCCTATAAGTCTCGATGTCCTTCAAATCCCGTTCAGCCGCTAAAGCTCTGGTCACTGCAATGGCATAAGTAGAAGGACCAGCTACACGAACATCACGGCGCAAGATCGGTCGTAAACCATCAATGAAATGCCTCAGCTTCTCCCTTGCGTTATTAGCTATTAGGGGCACGAAGTGACACCCCTGCTCGAATTTCCTCACGAACTCCGCCACATTGCGGTCTCCCTGTCTTAACGTCATAAACTCCCTAGTCAGTCGGTTGCGTACCTCATCGGTGAAGTAATTGGAGGAGAAAACCTCCTTGAAGCCTTCCCAAGTCAGAGTCTGCAGATTCACCGACACTGATGCTCCTTCCCACCATAACCGAGCATCGTCCTTCAGCAAATAAGTGGCACACCTAACCCTGTCAGCATCCTGCAGCTCCATAAAGGTAAAGATCACCTCTATGGACTTAATCCATCCCTCTGCAACCCTAGGATCAGTCGTACCCCCAAAGTCCTTGGGGTCCATCTTACGGAATCGCTCATAAACTGCCTCAGGCCTTGTCCTCCTATCCACCTCAGTATTGTTCCTCGAAAACTGTGCAAAGAACTGAGTCATACCCGCGGGCATCTGAGACTGAAGGTCTGGTGGTGGACGTGGAGGGGAATTTCTCTGCTCATCACGAGCCTCACGGCTCTCACGGTCAATAACACGTTTAGGAGGCATACTGTACCACAATTTAACCCAACACGTAACCAACATGCATAACTGAATTACTCATATAACATGCTAAAGTGATTCAAAAACTTAAACATGCAGTTTAAAGGAACTTGTACTTAATACTTAATGCATTTAAAATCGTAAAACTTACATAATTGAGGCGTGACTTCATGAGCTACTCGCAACAGGCAGTGGCAAAACCCTATATCAGGAAACCTTGCGCTCTGATACCAACTGTGAGGAACCGTATCTTAAAATACTAATACTTTAACATTTGCGGAAAAATTTAAAATTTTCTTATTAAATGATTTATAAAAAGTATAGCTCTTAAAATAACTTAACAGTCACCACTCATACTAAAAAAAATTAATATTAAAACTCCATCATTTAAAATAAATCACCAACATCTAATTAATCCTAAAATCCAAAAAATTTACTAATTTAATTTAAAAATAGCCTAACAAAATTATAAATTTAATTTGCTTATTACCAATCCAACTAAATCAAAAGTCAGAGTAAATAAATTAAAAAAAGCATGCGTAATAATATAATTTAAACTAAAAGATCCTCGGGTTTGCACTGTCACTGGCCCGAGTCTGCTCACTGGTCACCGCCTCCTGTCTCCTCAACTACATCATCTGCATCGATCAAGCCTAGTGAGTCTAATGACTCAGCATGCATAAACCGTGAATAACGACTCTTACTTACTAAAAATCCATGCAATTTAAACTTAGCATGTACATAAAATATTATAGGCATAAATATGTATAACGCGACTTTATTGCATAAACAATTTCGTAAAAATCATTAGATCATATTTTCATAATTGTAATGCATAATCATAGACGTAAATAATTTTGCGTAGAGTTCTGTTCAATGCAAGTGGCCCATACACATAAATCGTTTGATCAAACTAAACCACAGTACTGGGCCGGCAGGGATCACCACAGCCTTTTGACTAGATTTCCACTCCCACATACATAAATCCCCGGTCATAATTTACCGAGTGGAGAGGTCTCCGGTCATACTTTACCGTTTTCAAATCCCGTAACATAATTTGGCCTCAAGACAAATGGCATAGCTCAAAATAATTATTTTGCACGTGAGACATATTTACAAATATCGTGGACTTTGTTAGAACACCCTGGACTTGCTGCCATAACCTTAGAATTTAAATAACTAAACTTAGGACCAAAAACCCAAATGTACCCATGCGACTCCCAAATTAATTAAAATAGCCTACGACTTACCGAACGACTCGGGACTCAAACCATACTTATCCAACTTCTAACCTACTGTACGAAAGCCTAAAATATCCCCAAACAATGATCGAACCAACTTAAAACAACCTACGATCCATAGAAAACAAACTGTCCTAAAGAAACACGCTACGACTGTTATGCGCTTCTAACGACTTCACGCTTAAACCGACTCGAACCGAACCCGAACCAGGCTCTAGACTCGACCCTTGGACATAATTTAAGACCATGGTTATGCCCCTTTTTACTCAGGACCAGCGCCTAAGCCCCAAAAAAATCAGGAACTTGATAGCCCCTCATGTGAGGCCAATTCTGTGCAACTTTCGAGTTTCTGGTTCCAGCCTTCATGCCGTCACTCTAGCCCATGAACGACCACCACTAAGCTCATACGAGGACCCTAATACATGCCCCAAACCATAGAGAAGAGCCCTGGACCAGCCCCTCGCTGAACAACAAGATCCAACGCCTACAGCCCCTACATGAACCTCAATTCTGTGCAGCTGTATTTTCTGTTTCCAGCAACCTAGCTGCCACTCCAGGCCATGAACCATCCTAACAAGACTCATCCTAAGACCCTTAGACGTGCACCAGACCCTAGCCCCAAGCTCTGAACCAGTCCCTGCGCTGAAACACCACACCCAAACCATCACAGCCCCTACATCACGTAACCTGCGCTAACGTTACAGCCCACGGCTTCTTCTGTACCAGCCACTTCTAACCCTTTACCAGTCATCAACCACGACCAAATCACGCCCTAAAACCTAACCATAACCAGCAGCAAGGATCCATAGGGACCAACCGAAGGATTTATCAAGAAACTCAAGAAACGTACGAAACATGCAACAAAAATTTTCAGAAATGGTTTCCTTGGTTTTATTCGCATGCTTGCATATAAACATTTAATTTTCATGCATAATTTGCATCAAAATACGTAATATGACAAGATCGATGCATAAAAGAAGGATTAAAACATGCTTTTGTGTTTTTAAACGTTCGAACCGTCAAATATGGTCGCGGGGAAAGCGGTGGGCGATCGGAGGGCGATCGGAGAGCGTTGTGCTGCGTTTTTCTTGCCAGAAAGTGGCTAAACTAATCAAGTAATATTGTGGGAGTGATCGGTTGGAGGTTTTGATGGAAGAAGACCAAAAATTTTCCTCCTACCCTAAGGGAAATTCTCGGCCAACTATGGGTGTTTTGTGTGTGTGAGTGTGTGTTCTTGGTGTATAAGATGTGGCCGAGAGTTGTGTACGTTTTGAACAAGGTAGACTTAGGACTCTTTCTTATAGATTTTATTAGGTGTTTTAGGTAGATTAAAAATCTAATCAAATATTTAAACATGCACTAAAAATATCTCCCTTTAATTTAAAAAGATTAGGTGCCAAATTTACAAATTTTAAATCCCCAATTCAAAAGGTTAATATCTCCCATATTTATTTATTTATTTTTTTTTTAAAATTGTTAAATAAAATACTCAAAATCTTAATCCAATTTAAATACTATTTAATTAAACTATTATTTCGAGTGGACGTATTTTAATTTCTTAATTTTTTTTGGCTACCTAAAATGCTTAATATTTTCATTTCACTTGGTAAATTAAATTCGCCCTAAAAATACTAGAATTTATAAAACTATTTTCTTGATTTAAAATAAAAATTTAATTTAAATTCTTTAATATCTTAATGATCTCCGATCTCCTTCCCTCGGTTCGACATCAAATGTTCGTCTAAAGTCGAAGACTCGAGAAAACATTTTAAATTTACATAATAAAATAAATATGTTTGAATTTAAAATAATTTAACACATAGCATGCATTACTTAGATTATTAAATAAATAAATTAATTCAATCATGCATGAGGTTTACGCATACTGGTTTTTGGACACTACACAGTAGTACCTCCATATTTCTCTCTCAGGTACACCCAAATGTCATGAGCAGTGAGATGTTGGTCACATTCATGGATGAGATCATCAATCACAGAACTAACCAGTATAGCACGAGCAGTGGAATCTTTCTTTTTCCATGCCTGGTAGGCTTCCTGATCTCTCCTCTGCTGAGCAGTGTTACCCACACCGAGATCCTGCATGACTTGGTTGATACCCTCTAAGGCATCTTGCTCATCAAGCGCATACCCAATCTTATGGCGCCAAGTATCATAGTTGTCACTATTCAGTTTGTCACCCTTGTTGATATCAGTGCGCGCCAAGTATCATAGTTGTCACTATTCAGTTTGTCACCCTTGTTGAGATCAGCACTGATAGATTTTGATGCCATGGTCTGTTTATTTTAGAGATGATAACACATGTTAATGCTCATTAAATGTACACTTTAGTTTTGTACTTAAAATTAGCATCTATAATGATTTAACATAAGGCATAGACTCGAAAGTTCACTAAGTTCCCAATCATCATCTACAATCCTAATGTTGCATCATTATAAATTTAAATTCTAAGTAACAAAAAAATATCAATTGATTTTAGATGAGAATAATTCAAAATCTTCCAACCTAAAAACTCCCACTTAATTTGGAATATTTCAATAAATTCGAAATAAACATGTGTAGATAAACATGTATTAAAATAAACTAACATCAAAGTTTACAATACATGCTTCTATTTAAACATAGATAAAACACATACTACATTACATATGTCACATAACATGCTCATATAAAAAACATCAAAATAAACATAGATAATAACAAGTCATCTTCCTAAAGAAAATCTAATTTCTTTTTATTTTTACACATGCGGGATATCATTTTGGTCATTCCCTTCGAGAGTGATATCCCGGGATGTCACGGGTCATGGATAGCGCCCGGGATGTCCCGGGTCATGGAGCCGGGCCATGGATAGTGCCCGGGTCAGGAGGATGGATTATTCCCGGGTCAACAAGGTGACAACCTGATTGGAGATCCAGATCTCGGGTTGGCTGGGACATTGAGAGTGACTTGACTGGGAGAGCATATGAAGAGGCCAGTCGGAAGGCCGGGCCATTGAAACATCCGGGATATAATTTTCCCAGGCTATTGGATGACCGAGTTTTCAGATAAGTCCCCTAGAGGTGTTCTTGTAACGCCCCGAAAATTTTAAGGTTCACGTAAACCACATGCGCGCAAGTTATTAAATTCCTTGTATTTTATTTAATTGTTTTAATTGCATTAATTAATTATGTTGTGCATGATTGCATGTTTAAAATATATTTTTCTACATTGTTGCATTAAAATGTATTTTTTTTAAGGATATTCGAGTTGCGATCGAGGAACGGAGACCGAGGGCTGAAAAATAGAAAATGATTTTATTAAATAATTGTTTTTAATTATTTAAAATATGGGTTATGCTTTTTATTATTTTTTAAAATATGGGGTTTTGAGATGATTTTATACGCCGGGACGTAATTTTTATCGGTGTTGGATTTTCAACAAAAATGCGAGCTTTTTGGCAACCCGGCTAATAAATTCACAAATTTATTTAAACAAAACTATTTTTAGTATTTTAATTAAAGACTAATGGGCCTAATTAAACCCCTAATAGGCCTAAGCCTTGTTAGTAAAATAATTAAGTATTTAAAATGTAATTTTCCCCTAACTTCCCCCACAAACTCTCGCCCACTTCTCCAACACAAATCAAACTCCTCCTTTCAACAATAATACACGGCACACACATCATGTTTTGAAGAGAAAGTGTTCAAAAATTCAAGGGGAAAAGCATCAAGGTTCTTCAAGTTTTTCAAGCCAACGTCTTCTCGTCTCGTTCTTCGATTTGTCAACGTAAAATCGTGCGTTTAAAATGCAAAGGCACGCCATATTCTCCTTTTACTCATCATCACACCATATTATGTATTTATGTTTGAATTTGCATGAAAACAAATTGCAATTTTGAAGATTTTCGGATAGGCATGTTGAGTGATTTTTAAAACATGTATTTTGATCCAAAAAAAAAAACCATGAATTACATCTACCTAGGGTCTGCCATGATTAGGATGTGTTAGGGCCATGTTTTACACAAGTTTAAGGGGTCCTAAAACACCCCAAAAGGCTGCATAAGAAAAAGAATAAACTGAAACCCGTGGGCCAAGATGGGAAGAACCGTGAGTGGAGTTGTGTGTTTGTTGAGATGCTATGTCTCGATTTCCTTGCATGGGGCTTGGGGCTTTGGCCAGGGCTGGATGAGGCTCGAGGATGGTCAGGTGTGAGGGTCTGGTAGAGTCCTAGGAGGCTAGGACTCGCGCTTAGTTGGCTGGAAGAGTCCCTGCGTGAAGGGACTCTCCACGCGTGAATTCTGGTGGCCGAGAATTGCAGGGGCCGTGGCTCGGTTTGGGCTGAGCTAGGTGGTCCGTAGTGGTCCTAGGATAATGGACAGGGGTCGGATCATGGGCCGGAGTAGTGGGCACGCTGCTGGTTGAACGAAACGTGAGGAAGCGCAAGGGAAAGCAACTCGCGCGCAGGTTGTGTTTTTGAATCCAGGAGGTTCGTTGCTGGGTTCTAGGGGCTGGGTTGGTCTGGGTATGGTCTGGGCGTGGTCCAGGGTCAGTTAGGGTCAGGGTGGCTCAATGGTTAAGGGTTGGGAGGAGTCCTAGACTAGGTGGGAGTCCTAATGTCCAAGGTAACTCACGTACATACACATGCAGGAAATTGGGTTGTGGGGCAGAAGCGTTTTGGTCTTGCCAGGGCTGAGTTTTCGGGCTGGGCTTGGTCAATAGGGTCCTTAGGTGGGTTGGCTAGGTTTTGGTTCAAGGTGGCTCGGGCGTGGCTCGAGTAAATTAGGAGATGGCTCGGTGGGTTCGTTAGTGTGTCAAAAACGAAATTTTAAAAGGCTATAAATGAATCCATGGGTCCACGGGGGTGGCTCATGACTTGGAAGGGTAGAATAAATCATAAAAAGGTTATGTTTAAAATTTGGGATCAAAATAACGAGTTTTGGATTTATTCGTGATTTAATCGCCGCACGAAACGCTAATTAAACGAGTTAATTGAAACGCCTAGTTTTAAGCTTTATAAAATTATGAAAAATTAGGTTTAAGCTTAAATAATTATTATAAGTCTAATTTTTTAATTTGGGAATTTTATATTAAGGTTTGGTTTAATTCGGGATTAAAACGCATTAATACGTCACATTTAAAAGATTAATTTAAAAGTCATCGTTTTAAGCCAAATAAAAATATGAGAAAATTCTTGTAGGCTTAAATAATTATTTGGGACATGTTAGAGTCATGAAACCATGAAAAAAGTCGAAATCATAAAATGTCGAGTCCAGGGGTAAAACGGTCTTTTTACACCGGGAAATTAGTAAAGGTCATGGCAGTGCCCTGAATGCTGTTTTATGTGCTAATATGATTACTTTCTATGGTTATGGATGTTTATGGAATCTTATATGTTAAAATGATATTTTAAACGTTTATGGGATTTTGTACGTTAAAATGATATTTTAAATGGTTAAAGAATTTGATATGTCTATGATTTAATATGTCAAAATATTATTTTAAATGTTTTGAGGTTAAATTGATTATTTCAAATGTTTATGAATTTTTACATGTTAAATTATGATTTTTAAATGTCTAAGGGATTTTTATGATTTAAAGAAGACATTTAAAAGACATGTTGCATGCTTGGTTTCAAAAATAAAACGATATGTATATACATGATTTTTATTAAGTGATGATAACATGTTGAAGGATGTGAAGGATTGTGACTACTACATGTTGGAAATATCGTGAGGGTTATGGTCCCAGTGGGAGCCCGACGATCGTGTTTCAGTTCATACGAATACGAATACGATGAATATGATTAGAGATGTCGTGAGGGGAGAAGGCCCCAGAGGGAGCCCATTTATGGGAAAAGGCCCCAGAGGGAGCCCCGACGATCGTATTTCCAGTGCCATGATATGTTAATATGTTGGCCAGGGCCCAGTTGACCGGTGAGAGTGTTGCTGGTGTCTCCCGCCGCCCAGTACTGTGGTTTCTTTAGATGGATCCATCGCCCATTAAGATTAAGAATACGAGTCACAATCACGATCTGAATTCAACATACACGAATATGAATATGAATATGAATATGAATATGAATATGGATACGAATATGGATATGGATATGAATATGAATATGAATATGAATATGTTTATGTTGATATGAAAATGTTTATGAAAAGGTTTATGAAAATGTTTATGTTTAAAGAGGATGCATCATTATGAAAATGTTTTTATTTAAAGTTTATGCATCATGAAAATGGTTTTGTTTAAAATTTAGGCATCTTCATGAAAACGATATTTTAAGTACAAGTATTTTTCACTGTTATATGTTAACTGTATTACGTATTACTTGTTATCAAGGATATGACGTGTTGAGTCTTTAGACTCACTAGGTGTGATTGATGCAGGTGATTATGATGATTATGTTTATGGAGGTCTTGGTGGTTGATTTGACTGGACTGAAGGTGCACATAACCCGAGGACCGACGCTAGTTTTCCGCACTAGTTATTATTTATGATTTTAAGTTATGTTAAGAATATTTTTATGACTTTTATTTATTTATGAGTGATTTTTGAGAGATTATAGTATGGGCTGTATTTCTCAAATATATAGTTAGTTGTGTTTATTTTAAAATGATGTCCAAAATATTTTATGTAATTTTTGTGGTTCGGCCGATGCTAGGGAGGTTTAAAAAAAAAAAATTCTAGCACATTTTAAGAAAACGAAAGGCAGACGTTTCAGTTCTACCCGAACCACTTCGATATGAGTGATGCATTTAATTGCGTCGATAAAGTAGAGTGTGTGCAGCCGACCTATCTCTGACATAAATGCAAGTGGTTGACAAAATCAGGTGGGCTGGATGTGACTAGTATGAGATTTGACATGTCAGAACAATAGGGTATAATCTGTCGTCCTACTATAATTAATGATCAGCACAAAGAACGATGTCATCATTACATTCTCCTACTATAAATACCAGGTTCCTTCTTTGCATTTATTCATCTATTCACACATTGATTTCTCACATTTATTGTTCATTTACTCCTCACCATTCACACCAATCCCACAACCATCACTTGGTTACATTGCTATTTAGCTTGAGTCCTTCACTGACTTAAGCATCGGAGTAGTCACGCCGAACACCTCTCTGGCGCCCATTCACGTGGTTATTTTCTTGGTTGCAAATCCTTTCATCCACTCCAAGATGCAAGCTTTTGACCCAGACGTTTGGTTCTCTTTTCCTTTACTATATTGATAGCAGATCCGGTAGAGTTCCCGACCCGGCTCCTCCATTTCACCCGGATCACATCATTGGCGCCATCTGTGGGAAAAGAGAGTTCTAAGACGTTGATATGGCTCCCACTAGGAGGACAAACCAAGATACCTCTCGGATACAGGAAGACAATAACACTCATATTTTTGGTGCTGATGGCCGGCCACCCACTGGTCCCTGGCCTACTATTAACTTGACATTTGAGGACTTGGCTAAAATTGTATTTGATTTCGTGGAGGCAGCCTTGGCAAGAAGACCCCTTGTTAATCATTCTACTCGGCCCGAGCAAGAACAGGAGCATGCACAAAAGGAGCAGGAGGAAAAGAAAAGGGAGGAGGAGAGGGAGTCAAGTGCAGGCTCTAAGTCTCCTACTGTGGCAGAGGAGTTAGAAGAGTTGAGAAAGAAGGTGAGAGTGTTGTAGGGGCAAGTTGTTTCTAAGTGCAGTGCTCAAATTATCAAGGGTTGCCCATTCTCTGATGCCATCGTCCGGGAACCACTTCCTGGGCATTTCAAATCAGCTAGGGTTAAGGATTACGATGGGAGCTCAGATCCTGAAGAGCATTTGGCCAGATTTGAAAATATGGCCATGTTGCATTGCTATGAAGACCAGATCAAGTGTAAAGTATTTTTTACTACCCTGTTCGACTCTGCCCAAAGATGGTTCGAAGGGCTGGCACCGCAGAGCATTCGTTGTTTTGAAGATTTTCAAAAGGTATTCTTGCATCAATTCAGCAGCAACAAGAAATACAAGAAGACTGCCTTCAGTCTATTTGAGGTGAAGCAGGGCCAAGATGAAACTCTAAGAGCCTACATCAAGAAGTTTAATCGAGTAGCTTTGGAGGTACCCGCATGTGCTCCAGAGACAAAAGTTACAGCTTTTATGCAAGTATTGTGGGAGGGAGATTTCTTCCGATTCCTGACCAAAAAACTGCATGGGGACTTTGAAGATCTTCTATCCCGAGCAGAAAAGTATATCAATATGGAAGAGGCGCAGAATCAAAAAAGAGAGGCCTTGAAAAGATTGAGGGGAGACCGGGTTGTCAGGCCCGAGGAGAGAGCTCACAAGAAAACTGGTCTAGGGCATTTCTCTCATGTCCCTCTGAGAATTTCCCGGGATCGGAAAATCCAAGAGTGTAGCTCGGACATGACTCCTCGCCCGAGTTCAACAACACCACTGCCGAGACCAGAAAAGAAAGGGTTCTGCACCCTTCACAAAGAATGTTCTCACAACACAAATGAATGCCGAACTCTGAGGAGAGAGTCTTATAGGTGCTCTATGACAGAACCTCAGCCCTCCCGAGATGGTCCCAGACAACCACCCTGGTTATCGTGGCGTCCCGGACCTAATGTTCCTCGAAGAAGGAAGTTCTCGGGAAGAAAGAAGTAAACAACCAGAGAAGAGAAATGCCTCCCCGAGTCGGGGAGTAATAAAAATGATTTCAGGAGGGTCTACAGATGGTGACTCTAACCGGGCTCGGAAGGCAAGAAGCAGAAGAGAGTGTTTGGAGAATGATGGGAAGGAAAGAAATGAACCAGTCATAAGTTTTGGCCCAAAAGATCTCAGGGAGTCAGTCTGCCCCATAATGATGCTCTTGTTATCCAAGCCCAGGTGGCTAATTACGATGTACTTAGGGTTTTTTTGATAATGGCAGCTCTGTCAATGTAATATTCAAAGAAGCCTTGACTCAAATGGATTTACATGAATACCAACTGGAGGCGATTGAGACTGCCCTGTTCGGCTTTGCTGGTCATGCCGTATATCCTAAGGGGGAAATAACCTTGCCACTGACCCTGGGAACTGGGAACTTGAGGAAAACAGTCATGACAATCTTTACAGTGGTGGATGCCCCGTCCTCATACAACATTATCTTTGGGAGGCTAGCTATGAATGAGGTGAGAGTTGTGGCCTCCACTTATCATCAAAAAATTAAATTCCCAGTACGAGGACGGGTCGGGGAGGTCAAGGGAGACCAGCCTTCCTCTCGGAAATGCTATAGGGAGACAATCCGAGTGGATCAGAAAGAGCAAGGAGGGAAGATAAGGGGAAGAGGGAGAGTCGAGCAGATGAGGTAGTCAAGGAAAGGAAGGTTCATTTTGTTGTTGAGGAAGAGCAAGAGGCGGTGGAGATTGAGCCAGGGAAACACATTCGGGTGGCCCGAGACATCTATGCGTCCACCCGGGTAAATCTATTAAATTGTCTAAAAGCTAACATTAGTGTTTTCGCTTGGTTTCAACAGGAATTGGTCGGGATTTTGCCACAAGTGACCGAGCATAAATTAAATATTATCCCGGGATCCCGACCCGTGATGCAAAAGAAAAGGCATTTTGACCCGGAGAAAGATAAAGTTATTGATGAACAAGTAGGAGAGCTGTTGCGGGCCCGCCACATTCGGGAGGTCCAATTCTCTACTTGGCTCTCAAATGTGGTCCTTGTTCCTAAAGCTACAGGGAAGTGGAGGATGTGCGTAGATTTCCGGGACCTAAATAAAGCTTGCCCCAAAGATTGTTACCCACTTCCTCGGATTGATCAGCTAGTAGATTCTACTTCTAGCTTTGAATTGTTGAGTTTTATGGATGCATATCAGGGCTACCACAAAATCCCCATGGCCCGGGAAGATCAAGAGAAAGCAAGTTTTATTACTTCTGGGGCACTTTCTGCTACGTGGTCATGCCCTTTGGCCTGAAAAATGCTGGGGCCACGTACCAACGTTTGATGAATCATGTGTTTCAAAAGTAGATAGGCAGGAACATTGAAGTGTATGTGGATGATATTCTGATCAAGACTCGGGAAGTCTCTTGTTTTGTTGATGATCTAATCGAGACCTTCGATGCCCTGAAGCACTATGGCATAAAGCTCAACCCAGCTAAGTGTATTTAGGGTAAGGAGTGGAAAATTTTTGGGTTTTCTTGTAACAGATCGAGGAATTGAAGTAAATCCCAAAAAGATCAAAGCAGTACTTGATATGCCTTCCCCTCAATCTGTCCGAGAAGTACAAAAACTAACCGGGAGGATTACAGCCCTGTCACGCTTCATTTCTCGATCTGCCCATCGAAGTTATCCATTTTTTCAAGTTTTAAGGAAAGCACAAAAATTTGGCTGAGATGAAAAATGTGAACAAGCTTTCCAAGATTTGAGGAAACATTTGACCGAGTTGCCTGTTTTGGTAAAACCAGAGCCTGGGGAAAAATTGTGGGTTTATTTATCTGCCACTGAGCAGGCCTTTAGCTCCGTACTTGTCAGGGAGGAAGGGGCCGACCAGAAACCAGTATATTATGTCAGTCATGCCCTTCGAGGAGCCGAATTGAAGTACAGTGAAGTAGAAAAAATAGCCCTGGCCCTGGTGATGACTGCCTGGAAGCTGAGACCGTATTTTCTCTCACATCCTATTGTGGTTCTCACTAATTCTCCACTCAGGAGAATCATGACACATGCTGAAGTCTCGGGAAGAATGATCAAGTGGATTATAGAGCTCGGGGAATATGACATCGAATATAAACCTCGAGTTCCTATTAAAGCCTATGTATTAACAGACTTCTTGATAGAGATGATTCGACCACCGGGGAAAGAGGAAGTATGGAGAGTTTTTGTTGATGGGGAATCAAACTTATCAGGGTGCGGAGTTGGGGTGGTTTTAATTGCTCCATCAGGGGAGAAGATCAAGTTGGCTCTAAGAATCGACTACTGGGTCACCAATAATGAGGCAGAATATGAGGCCGTTCTGGCAGGATTACAAGCTGCTCGGGAAGTTGGCGCTTCCCGGGTCATTATTTACTCTGATTCTCAACTGGTTGCCCAACAGATTAAAGGAACATACGAAGCTAAGAATGAAAAAATGCTCAAATATCTAGGGCTCATCACGGCCCGGGCAGCATCTCTCACTGATTGGAGCATTGAACAGATCCCTAGAGAAGAGAATGGAGAGGCTAATATCTTGGCCAAATTAGCTTCCTCTATGTCAGACATAAGCACCCGGGAAGTCCTATATTTTACCTGGTCGGTGCTATCTGTTGATGAAGAAATGACGTCTGCCCAATAAAATTCGTGGAAGACTCCTCTGATCGATTATATGGTCCATGGAAAGTTACCCGAAGAGTGGGCCCGAGCCCTGAAAATCAAAAAGCAAGCACCCAAGTTTGTTATTTTGAATGATGTTTTGTATAGACGGTCATATCAGGGCCCTTTACTTAAGTGTTTATCAGAAAATGAGGTTGAATATGTTCTTCGAGAAATACATGAAGGGCGCTGCGGTGAACATCTCGGTGGAACGGCCCTTGCTCGGAAAATTATATTAGCAGGGTTTTGGTGGCCTCGAATGAATCAAGATGCTGCTCAACTTGTTCAGAAATGTAAGAGTTGTCAACACCATTCTAATTTTCATCATCGCCCGGCTGCTAGCATGCAACCCATCTCAACATCATGTCCCTT
The DNA here is from genome assembly GCF_012295235.1 of Primulina huaijiensis. NCBI lineage: Eukaryota > Viridiplantae > Streptophyta > Magnoliopsida > Lamiales > Gesneriaceae > Primulina > Primulina huaijiensis. The sequence continues at coordinate 10,721,661 of NC_133318.1, forward strand.
TGATCAATGGGGTATGGATATTGTGGGCCCTTTCCCTACAGCCCGGGCACAGAAAAAATTCCTTCTCGTGGCTGTAGATTACTTTTCCAAATGGGTGGAGGCTGAGTCGTTGGCCAAAATTACTGAGGAAGAGGTAATGAAATTTCTCTGGACAAACAATGTTTTCAGATTTGGAATACCAAAAAGATTGTTTTCAGACAACGGAAGGCAATTCCAGGGGAGGAAAATTACATCTTGGTGCCAAAAATGAAGATAATTCGATCTTTCACTTCAGTAGCCTACCCACAGGCCAATTGCCAAACTGAGGTGACTAATAGGATCATTGTACAAGCACTGAAAGCCTGGCTTCATGGAAAAGGAAAGGACTTGGTTGAAGAATTATCGAGTATATTATGGGCATATCGAACTACACCTCGAACGAGTACTCGGGAAACTCCTTACAGCCTTGTCTATGGTTCGGAAGCTGTATTGCCTGTAGAAATCGGACAACCATCTACTCGGGTGGAATCTTATCCGAATAACAATGATCAGACCCGAGCCATTGAGCTTGATTTGGTTGAAGAGAAAAGAGATCAGGCAGCTATTCGAATGGAAGCCTATAGAAATCGGGTAATGAAATCCTACAACAAGCATGTTCGATCACGAGATATCCAAGTTGGAGACCTAGTCATGAAAAAAGTTAAGCAGGTGGGTGATGTGGGGAAATTGGAAGCACGGTGGGAAGGACCCATCAAAGTAATTCAAAGAGTTAGCTCGGGAGCCGCTTACTATCTAGAAGACTCTCAAGGGCATACCCTTAAAAGAACCTGGAATGCATTTCATTTGAAAAAAATTTTTGCTTAAAGTTCTTGTATCCATTGCTTGTGCATCAAATGAAAAAATTATTCAAAGAAGTGTCTACTAAGTCCAGGGACCCGTACCCTGGCCCAGGGACCCGCACCCCGGTCATTTACCAAGTCCAGAGACCCGTACCCTGGCCCGGGGACCCGCACCCCGGTGATTTACCAAGTCCAGGGACCCGTACCCTGGCCAAAGGACCCGCACCTCGGTCATTTACTAAAGTCCAGGGACCCGTACCCTGGCTAAGGGATCCGCACCCCGGTTATTTATTAAAACTCAAGGACCATACCCTGGTCCGGAGATCCGTACCTCGGTCATCTATTAAAGCCTAAGAATCCGTACATCGCCTATTTACTATTTTCAGGAACCTGCACCCCTTCTATCTAACAAGATTAATCCTACTTTGGTTATTAATATGCTTAATGAAGGTTGATTAGACCCTATGGGGATACATGAAAATTCAATCAATATGACACTTGGAGGTATGTTGTTCCAATTATTCAAGGCAAGAATAAACAGTGAAGAAACATTTAATTAAAGACAGAAGTATTTACAGGGTGCCCGGAAGCTCGGGAAATAAATAAAAAAAATTAATAATAATAAGATTCCAAATATATTTTGGGTCTTGTTTCTCCTCCTCTTCCTCTTTTTCCGGGAGGGAAGCTGCAGCTTTTTCCAAGTCAGGAAAGTCTTCCCGATCGGAGGGAACCAGACCTGCCTCCTGAAACTGCTCAAAACACTAGTTGAAGCCAAGGTCAAAATAGACGAAAGCTTTATCAGCTACCATCTTTTTGAATTCCTCGGACGACAAGAATTTTGCCATGTCCTCCTCACGGGAAGTCTCTGCCTGTTCTAGGGCCGCAAATCGCCTCTTCAGCTTGGGCCCGGGAGGACTCCGCTTCTTCTTTAGCCCTCTGCGCCTCAAGATGAACCGCCTCTAAATTACAATCATACTACTTCCGGAAGGATTCCAGCACTGCCCGAGTCTGAGCTAGCTCTGCTTGAATCAGGTCCACTTGCTGTTTCCAGCCAGCTTTTTCCCTAGCCAAGACATGCTCGTGAAGGTCCTGCATCCGGCCCACCTCCTCTTGAAGCTTGTCATGTGTTTCCCGGGCAGAGATGGCCTGGTTATTGGCTCTCTTTGCAGCGTGGGCCACTCGCTCAAAGGCTGACATAAGCATTTGCAAGCCCTGCAAATATAAAAGATGTCAGAAAAACTGATACATGATTAGGTGACAGAAAAATGATAGAAGAACTTATGGAGAAGGATCGAGCCACTCCTTCGCATAATAACTCGTTGGGATGGATTCCTTGGAGATGCACCACCTCATCAGGGCACAAGAGACCCCGGATCATCTTGACGAGATCCGAGCTGATGTCATCCCCAAAGATATTGGGAAGAACCCAAGGCCTCTCGCCTTGAGGACAAGCCGACGAACCAGGAGGAGGATGTGATCGGACCATTTCTTCAGGCTCTTTTTCCTCCACGATAACCGTTTCAATAACTGGCTCTGTCACGGTTTTTCTCTTCCGGTGGTTCAAAGGGGCCGGGTCCTCTTCATTAACCAGAGAGGTGGTCTCCCCCTGCGCTTCAGCCTCTGCCTTGGCCCAGCGCTCCTCAATTTCCCGGGCCTCAGCTGCCGCCCGGGCTTGGCGTTCCTCATTCTCCTGAGCTTCCCGAGCTCTCTTCTCCGCCCGAGCTTTCTTCTTCTTTGCCTTCTTCTGGGTAGCTGGCTTGAGGAGACTGGCCTTGATCATTGCTTCTTCGGTTGCATCAAAGATTAAGCAGTCAGAAAATTAACACAAAAAAAAAAAAAAAAACTAAGGAGAATAATTTACCAGCCTGAGACCCGGCCTGGTCAAACTCCTCTATTATTTGGTCGACAGGGTCCTTAGGATGAGACCCAATACCATAGTAGACTAGGTTATCTCCCCCGATCAACACAGAGGACAAGAAGGATTTCTTTTCCAAAGCATCCCGGGCATGGGTAAAAGTAGGAAGAAGTTTGAAGTCTGAGGGAAGTTCAGGTTGAGGGGGCATCGAAGATAGAAATCATGTCGAACAGGTCAGGAGAGTGGGGAGTTGTAAAAAGAAAAATTTTGTTTTCCACCTTCTTCAAAGAAGAAGGGATGTCAGTCAAGAACCGATAAAGCATCCGGGCCATAAAAGAAAAGACCCCGTCATTAAATCGACAGGAGTAGAAATAATGAAAAATAAAGGAGTTGATGGGGATGATTTTCATACGAAATAAAACAAAAGTGGCCGCCATAATCCTAAAGGCGTTCGGGTGAAGATGATTAATGGGGAGCCCAAAGAACCGGGCAACCCCTTCAAAGAAATGATGAATGGGGAATCTAAGCCCACTCTTAAGTTGTTCGACAAAGAAGGTGTGGTAGCCGGGCGGACGGGTGCCCGGGTGATCGCTAGGCTTAGGAATTAATATTTTGTAGGTGGAAGGAATGGAGCCTAAGGACCTGATCTCTTCGAGATTACCCGGGCGAAGGGTGGAAGTCACAGTAGAGAACCACAAGGGTCCTGCTACCTTGTCTTTCCCCTTGCCAGGGTTGCCAGTAGGTCGGGATGAAGAAGCTTTTTGTTTTGGGAGAGGTCGGGAATGAGAAATAGGGATGCCTACGGGAATGTGAGCAGAGTGCTCAGAAGGAGTCGGGGAGTTATCCTCTGACCGACCCCTAACGTTCCTACCAGATGTAGAAGAAGTGGAGTTTGACATGACTAAGGGTAAAAAAAAAAAAAAAAAGAAGAGAGAAGCACTTACGAAATAAAAACGGTTGTGGAGGGCTGGTAACAGAGACCGTCGAAGGAGATTTGCGCGTCGGAAAGTTCGAGAGAGAAAATGGCAAGAGTTCGGCCGCTTTTTTGAATTTGAAAGTGATTTTTGAAAAACTAGTGAACTGCTATATATAGGTAGAAGAGTTAATCTACACCGTTGATCTAAAATGAATCGGACGGATCCATCGACATGGGAAATCACGCGGGGTATTTAAAAAGACATGCGCGGAGTTTGAGGCGTCATAATGATTTATCTTCTCGGGATACGAAAAGGTACTGAAAACTTTTAATTCTAGGCTTATGTCAACACTGACAATATGACATTAATATCATCTCGGGGAGTCTAAGCGACAAATTGTTTCTCCTGACCGGGCACACAAAACTAATCGAGACAACGAGTACGACTCTAGCCCGACTATTTAAGGAGGGAGTGATGATATCCCGGGATGTCCAGGGACATGGATAGAGCCCGTGATGTCCCGAGTCATGGAGCCGGGCCATGGATAGTGCCCGGGTCAGGAGGATGGATTATTCCCGGGTCAACAAGGTGACAACCTGATTGGAGATCCAGATCTCGGGTTGGCTGGGACATTGAGAGTGACTTGACACGGAGAGCATATGAAGAGGCCAATAGAAAGGCCGGGCCATTGAAACATCCGGGATATACTTTTCCCGGGCTATTGGATGCCTGAGTTTTCATATAAGTCCCCTAGAGGTGTTCTACCTGAACCACTTCGATATGAGTGCTGCATTTAATTGCGTCGATAAAGTAGAGTGTGTGCAGCCGACCTATCTCTGATATCAATGCAAGTGGTTGACAAAATCAGGTCGGATGGATGTGACTAGTATGAGATTTGACATGTCAGAACAATAGGTTATAATCAGTCGCCCTACTATAATTAATGATCATCAGAAAGAACGATGTCATCATTACATTCTCCTACTATAAATACCAGGTTCCTTCTTTGCATGTATTCATCTATTCACACATTGAATGCTCACATTTATTGTTCATTTACTCCCCACCATTCACACCAATCCCACAACCATCACTTGGTTACATTGATTTTTATCTTGAGTCCTTCACTGACTTAAGCATCGGAGTGGTCACGTCGGACACCTCTCCGGCGCCCATTCACGTGGTTATTTTTTTGGTTACAGATCCTTTCGTCCACCCCAAGAAGCAAGCTTTTGACCCAGACGTTTGGTTCTCTTTTCCTTTACTATATTGATAGCAGATCCGGTAGAGTTCCCGACCCTACTCCTCCATTTCACCCGGATCGCATCAGAGAGCTTATTTGATGGAGAGAACTTCAAAAGACGAACTCCAGAATTGATCTGTAAAGATAATGTTTTCTTCATCTCAAGTTCAATTTCTTTCTCACATCTCTTAATCAATGATGACTTAAAATTATCAAGGCGGATCATTGATCCCCTTTGGTTAAGCAAACCATAGATTATGCTCTTCCAACGTCCAGTTAGAGAATCTCTTAATAGTCCAACTATTATATCATGTTCAAAGTGATGACCCAAATGCATAAGATATAAACATTTACTATCCCAAACTTTAATATATTGAGGAAGGGTGTGAGTGGGATCCATTTTGTAATGTTTAAACATGTGCAACTTTGCTATTTGTTCGGGAGCTCTTTGAATTTTAGCTGCTCCACGAAGGATACTAAGAGTGTGTTTAATTTTTTCCAAATCTTTAAGATGAGAGAAAATATTAAATTCGACACAAATCCAACCTTAATATTTAAGATTCAAGATGAAAAATTTTCATACATCATAATAATCTCTCATTCTCAATATTATTGGCAAACTATCATTTGACATTAAACACATGAAACTCTTATTATGGATCACATTTAGATAGACATTGACGGAAAAAACTTTAACTAAATTTTGCAAAAAAATTATTCGTACAACAAAAATATGTTGTATTGTCCCCCTTTTTTTTTCTCTCTAAATTCTAAATTATTAGTCAGTCGATCCAAGAAAAAACTCACAAGTGTACTTCAACTTTTGTATCGAATTTTCTACTCTGTACACGTTGCCCATTCATCATTTGATATTTTATATATATCCTTACATGAATTATAACACTTGACTTCCATATTGTATATTTCTCACGAAATATTTTTTATTTATTAAATACACTGCTTAAAAAAAATTATACGTGAATGAATATCTTGCTTTTCTCTAGTCTTTCGACACATGTGCAATAGTCACGAATATCAATTTTGTTTTCTTCATGCATGTTCTCCCTTAGCGCATATTATATTTCTTTCTTTCGAAAAAAAAAATTTCACGCATTTTTCACATTTAATGAACATAAACAAAAAACAACTTTCGGATCAAATGAGTTCACCGAAAAAATAACAAACACTGGTTAGAATATCAACTAACACATGCTCTGATACCAATGACGGAAATCTTACACTCGAATATCGCATATGATAATAGAATAAATTCATATTTTGATTTAGGATCTTTGTAGTTGATTTACTAACTTTCTTCGATGATATTAATACACTTCGATGGTCTGACGTCGATCACGAATGGAAAGGAATCAATTTTGCACAATCCAAATGCTTAATAATTGTGATATGATTTGTGTACTTTGAAATGAATGTATCGGCTTTCTTTTATTTCTTCCGAGAACCACACATCTCTATTTTAATTTGTGTAGTGGAAGTTAAAGAAAAATTATCCAATCAAAATAACTACTCCCTCTTATAATTCAAAATCAAACTTTTGAATTATTTGGGTCAGGTCGGATCGGGTCAGCCCTCATGGACGACCAATTACCATTAACCAGTTTATTATTTCATACAGTTGTGGAAGGGTTCAAGAAGAACAACTTCAAGCCAAACCAAAATAATAAGCGTAACAGGTTTGGGACAAAGAAATATAAAAGCAAAATGACGTGCTACAATTTCCAAGCATTTGGTCATTTCGCTCGTGAGTGCCCTGAGCCTAAAAAGGTAGCGCTTATTAACGCTTTTGTGAGTACTATATGTGTCTCTAGTAGTGTTTTATTAACTGAATCTTATCCTGTGTGGATTGTGTACTTGGAGCAACAGACCATGTAACTAGAGATCGTGAAGCGTTTGTGGATTTTCGTCGAGTTCCTTGCGGCACGAGATGGATATATGTAGGAAATTATGCAAAAGTTGAAGTCAAAGGCATCGATACTTACAAACTAGAGTTGCATGGTGGCCGGACTCTTATCTTACATGATGTCCTTTATGCACCAGAGATTCGACAAAATTTAGTATCTGTTGTTGTTGTTGTTCTAGGACTAGGATTCGGTTTGAAATTTAGTAGTAATCTTGTTCGTATCTGCTATGGCAATATGTATTATGGTTGTGGACATCTTATGAATGGTTTTATCGTGTTGGATTGTGATAGAAAAATGTTTAACTATTATGCTGACCGTTGCGTTTCGTTAAATATTTGTTCATCTAGTAATGCAAATGTGGATGCTTACACTTGGCATGCTAGATTAGATCACATTGGGAAAGACATGATGAATCGACTAATCAAAGCAGAACTTTTAGGTTCTCTATCTAAACTTGATTTGTCGGATTGTGAACACTGTCTTGCTGGTAAAATGACACGAAAACCATTTGGAAAAGCAATAAGGGCAGAATTTCCATTGCAATTGATTCATTCAGACATATGTGGTCCAATGAATGTGAAGGCTAGACATGGAGCTTCTTACTTCATTACATTTATTGATGATTTCACTCGTTATGGTCATGTCTATTTGATTCCTCATAAATATATTTTGAATTGAGTTGCTATATATATATCCTTAACCGGTGTATAGCTCTGAGCTCTTATTCAATATGCTCGCTGGTCACACTATCTATTTGCTTGTATGAAATTATGTTATATATGATTGTGATCAATCTAGGCAAGATGTCTAGCCCCCATGTGCGAGTAGGAGATGTAAGAAATAACTAATGGGTTAGCGGGTTGCCCATGAGGGCTAACCCGATCCGACCCGACCCAAATAATTAAAATTTTTGATTTTGAATTCTAAGAGGGAGTAATTATTTTTTGTTGGATAACTTTCTTTAACTTCCACTATACAAAATTGGATAATATTTTTTTTGTTTGTTCTCGGAGGAATATAGCAGGCCGAGACATTCATTTTCAAGGTTCACAAATCATAACACAATTATTAAGCATTTGGATTGTGAAATAAATTGATTCCTTTCCATTCGTGATCGGTATCGGACCATCGAAGAACATTGTTATCTTTGGAACAAAAGTTAGTAAATCAACTACAAAGATCCTACATCAAAATATGAATTATACGATATTCGAGTTAGATTTTCCTTCAAACCCAAAAAAGCTTTTGGTCTTGCTGCCCTTAAGGTACGGATTATTTAAAAGGATTGGCATAAGAATTGTTTCGTTTTATATATACAGTACAATAACAACTATTCCACTGCCCCTCCTATAGGATACTTTAATTGTGTGAGAAGAATAGTTCCCATCATATAGGAGAATTACTTTTTGTAGTAGCTATTTTAGCTGATGATGTATTCCACATCAAGCCTGGGATTGCAGACTAGTAATGTTGCATTTGTAAGAAAACAAAACAATCGTCCAAGTATTTGTGTTGTTTGTGGATTCAAATGTGATAGGAGAAACAAGAAGAAAACAAAGAAAATGACTTTATAGAGGCATGAGTTTAACACTTTCTCCTTAAGAAGAATTTGCCCCTCACTATGTGATAGAGGTTTGTGGCAATCTTCTCCCAAGATACAACTACAACTCTTGAATAATGAGCACTCAAATATTCAAGTTCTATCACAAAGAAATGAATGAACTCTTTCTTGTTGAAGAAGGAAGAAGAACAATATGTAAATGAGTATGTTATGTGTTATGTGTCTTTGATTTAATATTTAATATTTTTCATGTGAAAAGACATGATCTTTCATTTATAGTGATGTTCCTTGGCCATTGTAACTGACCACAAATGAAAAAATACAAGAAAAATCCGAAGGGACACTAAAACCACGAAGGGGCGCGCGCGCCTGCTACTGGCTTGCGCGCAGATCCGCGCGCAGGTGCTTGCCTGCTACTGATCACGACTGATTTTATTTTTATTTTTCTTTTCCGTCCCTTACATGTTCCGACTACTCGTTTGAAATTCTTTCAACATTCTATGAACTTGTTTCGAGTTTAATTCAGAACCACCGAACTTAATATTCGTTCATTAAACTCCGTTCTTCGTTTCGAATTTTTCCAATCAAACACATTTATTAATTTATTTATTTTCATTCATTAAACATCAAAATTATCCAACAACTTGTGCTCTCATTTTAGAGTTTTACCCTACACAGTGATAGCGATACCTGCTGGTATAATTACACGAAATTGGCTTCATAGACGGTCTCTCAACAAAAACACGAGATTTATCGACAGGATCTCGAAATTCGTAATTCAAATCAGTAAATATTTTGTGGACGAATAATTTCTCATGCCCTTTTTCAAGCACGGAAAAAGGGTGGGTTCGAATCCGAATTCAATTGATACCTCCTCCAAATTGTGCTAAAATGAATAAAGAAACAGAAACTACATAAAACCAGCACACAGTTATTTTAAAATTTTGAATAATCACACCCCTTCATAACCGATTAATGATATAACTTAATCTTGCATAATTTGCCTCCGACACTAAATCCTTGATTTTGTTCGGTGAACCAACAAAATCTATAACTTCAAATTTGTTTCTACAAAACCAATTTTTTTTTTAACCACGCATTGGAAATAAAAGTGTCAAATATGCCAACCAAGATGAAACGAGAGACGAAATGTCATTATTATTAAAAAAAAACAAACAAGACAATAAGAGAGAGAGTGGGTAAAGTCCAAATGGATTTGGTCTCACTCACTCCGGTTGGGCTTGCCGGAGATAAAATTTACCTGCACAAAATGAGATTGCGATTAAAATTAAATACAATTATTAAAAAAAAAAAAAAAAAAAAAAGAGTGTTTGCCTATCTTTTCCGGATTAAAAATATATATTTACACTAATTTATGACTATCTCAAGAATAAATATCAGTCTATTATTGTGGTTAAAAGATAATAATAATAATCAAAATGAGGAATTAACAGTAATAAATATAAAGAAGTAAATTATTTATTTAATTACCGTATCACCTTTTGCTGGAATCCAGTCATTAGTAGCAGGGTTTCCCCTGCATGAGTCATGGTGTTCAGCAACAGAAGAATTTGGTGTGAGGCTGAAACATTTCCCTTTTGTGTCGTCCGCTTTTATGAATCCTGTTCCCGTCTGGTTATAGTTCATATATAAAAAAAACAGATATTAAAACTAAGCTAATGATTATCACTCTCTTACTTCGCCTGTATTCATCAGATTGCATGGTAGAAAGGGAAAGCCAACAAATATCTCGATTCACTGCAACAATAAATTGCTATTGTGACACTTTTTTGTAGACACTTTTAATTAAATGTTGTTACAACTTACAAATACTTACTAATGACACTTGTAAAAAAAATTATAATGTGTAAAAAAAACACATTAGATTAGTTATCCTGATATTTTTAATTGATATCATTTTTTATATAGAGAGAAACAATTATTTTTCCCACATCGTAAAAAATCATTAAAAAACTAAAATTTGTCACTATAAATAAATGTGAGAATATTTGAGTTAGATAAATATTAGAGGAGGGAAAATAATTGTTTTCCTTCATGTAAAAAATGACATCAATTAAAAATGTTAGGATAACTAATCTAATATGTTTTTTTTATCCCCACATTTATTTTATCTATTTTTCCCTCCTCAATATTTATCCAACCCAAATATTCTCACATTTGTTATTGTCACTATAAATAACATACACGACACTTTTAGTTGTCATTATAAATTATTTTAACTGACATATAAATTTATCATTATTACTATAATAACAAGACATGTATAAATATACTTAAAACATGAGTTTTCTTGACTTTTAAAATTTTCATTATATGAATAATTAGTAACACGTATGAAGTTGTCATTAACATCTTATAATGACATTAAAAAATGTCAGAAAGTTTAAGACGACATTGGAATAGAGGACATTTGTTGGAAGTGCCACTAAAACTTAAATGTCACTAAATATTGAATATGATGACATTTATTAATGTCAACACAAGCATTTATTCTTGTAGTGATTAGTTTCATAAACTTATTTGAGTTGTATTATCTTTTATTTGCTCGGAATATCATGTATCTGTTGGTACTTTGTTTATCTTGTACTTCTTCCATTTCATTCATATATTCAGGTTTACGTGTGTTTTCATATAAATTAAAAAAAAATTATTGCAAAAGTACATTTTGTACTTAATGAATATTTTAATAGGATAAAAAATAGTCGATACTAGCTAATGTATTTAATAAAAATGGTAGATTGGTAAAAACAGAGAAAACGATATTAAGTATAAAAATTAAAATATATCTAGGACACGTAAAAAACGTTGCCTTGCCCGGGTATGTTGGTAGTATGATTTAACCAAACCCTTTTTTAAATAGATACATATTTCTCACTAAAAAAAAAAGGAAAGCCAATAAATGTGTTATGATATTTATAAATTGAAATTAAAAATATTTTTGATTTCTAAAATATAATTTATTTATTGAAATAATAATTTTCTTATGGATAAGATTCTGAGAAATATTTAATTAAGGATATTGCATTTCTAGATATGTGATAATTATGATAAGAATTTTATGATATGGTATTATTATTTAAAAAGAGTTAATTTCTAATAAAATTCTTGTTTCCATATATTGTAGGATTCTTTTTGAAGATAAACCCTAGGAAAAAAGGTGGCTATAAATAAGATAAACAAGCTAAGGAAAAAGACTTGGACTTTTGACTTTGGCTTTTCGGACTTTAGCTTTTCGGACTTTTGGTTTTTGACTTTTGACTTTCGACTTTTCGGCTGGTGGATTTGCTTTTTGGTGGCTGCATACTTTTGCAATTTTGCACGTCGTGAACTTCAGAGAAAAAAATTCACAAGAACGTTGTTGTTTTGAAGAATGATATTTCACGTGTTGTCGTGATTGTTGTAGACATTTGCAGACAACACGCGTGAAAGTGTTGGCTGAAGATCGTATTTTATTACTTTAGTTTTTGGCACCGTGTTTTGCTTTTTTGAATACATTTTATTTTGATTATTTGTTTCAGAAAAAAAAAAAAATTTTTTCTCAACGTGTTGAGATAATTAGTTTTTATTAAAATCACTAGTGTTGGTTTTTGTAAACTCAAGTTGTTTTCTAGTGATTATTTTGTCCTAAGGCACCGCAGAATTATTTATATTTGTGCACAATTTATTCTGAGTTATTTTGGTTTAAGTTATTTATTTGTGTGTTATATTATTCCGCTGCATGTTGTCACTAGGTGTCACAACATCTGGGACAATATTTAAATCTGATACACCCAACTTTTTATGGTTTATGTTAAACAGAATATTCCCACCCTTACAAGTGGTATCAAACCGGTCTCTTGATATACTAAGTGCTGATTCAAGTTTTTTTGTTTAACAGTTCGCTTAATCAATGAACGCGTCACTTGCAAATGCATCACTTCAACCACCTGTTTTGGATGGATCCAACTACAGTCTATGTAAGGTCAAAATCAAATTATACAATAATTCCATAGATGAAAGAGCGTGGCACATGTTGTCAGCGGTTGGAGTCCACTGAAAAGAATAAATGAATATGGTGATATCCTGATAAAGCTTGCATTCAGCAAGTACAAGCTTCGAATCAGGCCTTAAACGCTATTATCACCTCAGTCGACCTAAATATGTTCAGCTTGATTACAAATTGTGTATCGGCTAAGGATGCATGGGAAATACTTCAGTAACATTGTGAATGATCTGAAAGTGTGCGAAGAACGAATTTGAGAATGCTGAAGTCAAAATTTGAGAATCTGATGATGGAATAAACTGAAACAATCATTGATTATGATCGACGCCTCAGATAGATTGCCAACGAAGCATTCAGTTTGGGTGATCCAATCTAAATGAACGTCTGCGTAGCAAACTACTCAGATCACTGCCCAAACAATTTAATATTAAAATTTGTGCAATTGATGAAGCAAAAGACGCAACTCTAATTGCACTAGAAGATCTGATAAGCTCACTTTGCACCTTCGAGATAAACATGGATATGCAGAAGAAGGATAAGGGTAGGACGATCGCTTTCCAGGTATCAATTGAATCCTATAATGATCTTCTTCAACTGTCACATGAAGTTAATGAGTCGGATTTCTGTGAGGACTCTTATCTCCTATATCACGAAAAAGTTTGTGGATTATTTGAAGAGGATTCGAGACAAAAAGAAGACTGGAAAGCCATCCAAATTCCCCAGTAACACTGCTCTTGAAAAACAATAGAAGTTTCTTGCCCAAAGACAGTTTTGGCAAAGGAATGAAGGCAAAAGCCAGCTTAATCCGAAAAGATTTGACTTTGTGCAATGCAAAGAATGTAATGGCTTGGGACATTATGCCAACGAATGTCCGAATAGATCCCGCAAGAATAAAAGACCTTATATTTCCCTAAGTGATGAGGAATCTGATGAGGAGGATGAATCCAATAAAGAAGATAATCACACCTCACTGACTACAATTCTGGAAGAAAAACGTTGGTTACAAGTGAATCGACTAGGTATTGCCTCCGGTGTTGCAACACATGTTCAAAATCACTGTCTTAATTCAGTAACTTCAGAAATTTTAAGAACAGATGAAGATTTGTAAACTGATGATGAAGAAATCACTATAGAGAGTAGTACAGAAACTATATGAAGAGTTGTATGCTGACCGGATAAACAGAAACAAGTTGAACACAACTCTCACAATGGAGAATACAGAGTTGAAGTCTGTAGTTGCCAAACTCAAAGTGATCTTAAACAAAAAAGATTTGGAATTGTGCAAAACCAAAGGTGATCTTAAGAAAGCGACTGAAACTCTTGCCAAGTTTAACTCGAGTACAATATCTAAGCTTGATTCGATGCTGATGATGGGAAGAGACGATAAGATGGATTAGGCTTCACAAACAGTGTCTTTGAAGTTGGATAATCATCATCTAAACCAACTATTTTTGTGAAAGAAAAAGTAGATACGTCTAAACAGTCGCAAGCGACATCTACGATTAAGATATCTCCACCAAAAAGACAAGCTGGTGCTCAAAAGCCGAAGCCAAGTAAGCTCAAGTATGTTTGTCACTACTGTTTTAAACCCGGTCATATCAAACCCTACTATTTTAAGATTAGAGAAGACTGTATGAACACCAAAGTAAATTGGATGTTGCCTAGAGTGTTGCCCAACACTTCCAACCATCGACTTACCTACGGAAAATTTGGGTACCAAAGGCAAAAATTAATTGTAATGTTGTGTATACGTTGTTAAAAACTAACACTGCAGGTCACTGGTACTTTGATAGTGGAAGTTCACGCCCCATGACAGTTCACGAGAACATCTCACAAACTACGTTGAACAAAAAGACGGTAGAGTAACCTATGGAAGGGGAGAAAAAGAAAGGATTGTTCGAAAAGGAACACAGAATGTTGAAAGACTGCCGAAGCTCCACAATGTGCTACATGTCGAGGGACTAAAATCAAATTTGATAAGCATTAGCCAATTGTGTGATGATAATTTACATGTTAAGTTTGATAAATATACATGTGAAGTTTTTTATGATACTGATGTGTGCGTGATGACACACACAAGATCTTTGGATAATTGCTATCAATTAGGAGAAGAATTGACATGCAAACATGCAAAGATCTCAAAAGGAAAACTGTCGAGGATGACGTGGATGACCTCCTGGAAATTTCCATCTCACTCGAAAATCCAGGTGTTACCCCAGATGTTGCAACACCGAGCACAACACGTGACTCTGAAGTGATTGTACCCGAGGATGAACAACAAAGTGATGATGATTCAATCGAAGATGGAAAGAATATTCCAAATAAATCAAGTTCAGAATAACCATCCACCGTCTCAAATGATTGGGAATGTGGATGAAGACATACAAACCCGGAATGAAGAAAATGTCGACTACCACAAGATGGTCGGGTTACTATGCATGAGTTCCATGTACTACCAGGTTAGACCTTCCTGTTTTATATCTCACTCAGAACCCAAAAATGTCGATGAGGCATTAAAAGATGAGGTTCGGACAAAAGTGATGTATGATAGATAAGCTTGAACAGTTTGTTCGAAATGATGTGTGGTATTTAGTTCCACCTCCTGACGATGGTAATATAATTGGTACAAAATGAATATTTAAAAATAAAACTGATGAGTCAGGAAACATCATTCGGAACAAAGCAAGGTTGGTTGATCAAGGGTACACATAGGTAGAGGGGATTGTCATTGATGAGACCTTTGCTCCTGTTGTCCGTATTGAGTCAGTCCGACTATTGCTAGCTATTTCATGATATATGAAGATTAAACTCTACCAAATGGATGTCAAAAGTGCTTTTTTAAATGGGATTTTGTGTGAAGAAGTATATATTAGACAACGTAAATGATTCGAGGATCCACACCACTTGAATCATGTTTACATGTTGAAAAATGCTCTCTATGGCTTGAAGCAAGCACCACGAGCATGGTATGGTAGACTGACCGAGTATTTACTCGAAATTGACTTCAAACTAGTTGAAGTAGACAAAACTCTTTTTATTCAAAAGTTTAAAGGCAAAATACTTATCTGTCAAGTTTATGTAGATGACATCATTTTTGGTGCATCTTCTCAAAAACATGTTGATAATTTTATTGAATGTGTGTCCTCTACCTTAAAATGAGCATGTTTGGAGAGTTAAGTTTCTTTCTTGGATTGCAAATTAAACAAATGCATAATGGTATTTTTCTGTGCCAAAGTTAATATGCCAAGAATCTGATTAAAAAATTTGCAAACGAAAATACTAAACACATCAAAACACCAATAGGCTCGATTGAGAAATTGTGCAAAGATGATATTGCCGAAAATGTTGACAACACCTTATGTCGAGCCTCTTGTATTTTACTGCTAGTCGACATGACATCATTTGTAGCATCTGTTTGTGTGCTAGGTACCAATCAAATCATAAAATTTCACATGTAAAAGCTGTGAAGAGTATTATACTCTACATAGCTGGAACTATAGACTTAGAATTATAGTACACTCATGAAACGAATACCAACCTGATAGCTTTTTCTGATGCCTATTGGGCTGGAGATTTGGATGATAGAAAGAGCACAACGGAAGGATGTTTCTATCTTGACAATAACTTAGTCTCATGGTATAGTAAGAAGCAAAATTGTGTGTCACTTTCACCTCCTGAATCCGAAAATGTGACAGCTGGAAATTGTTGCAACCAAATTTTATGGATGAATCAAATGGTAGAAGATTACGGACTTAGGAGTGTGACCCTACCTGTGTAATGTGATTATTCTAGCGCAATTGACATTTCAAAAAATCCAGTAAAACACTCTCGAACTAAATACATTGACATCCGACACCATTTTATTTGAGATTTAGTAAAAAAAATTTGATCTACATGAAATTTGTTGGTACAAATAACCAATTGACATATATATTAACAAAAGCATTAAATTTTGAGAGATTCTCCAACCTTAAGAAATCTCTCAGCATGTGTGCATCCAGATCTTTATGGATTTTGTCTTAGATGTTACAACATCTTAGACAAACCTAATATGCATGTGCATTTTTAGGAATTAGGCATTCTGCATTTACATTCATACAATTATATGTTGTGTTTCATTGAGTTATATAATCTTTTGATGTGCTGACAATTCCTTAATTTTATTTGAATCAACACACTTGGACATTATTATACACCTTGACCAAGTCACAAAGTAGTTGAGAGATGTTCGTGTACTCCATGATCTTGTCCCATATGAAAAGTGATTTGTGAAGATTGAAAAAAGAAAAGAAAAAAATGATATGTTTTGTGTCAGATAAAAAAGAATGGAAAAAACTACCTAAAAGAATCCAATAAAGATGTGATTCTAGTGTAAGAGCTACTACTTCTAAATTAAATACAAAAATCAAAATAGAAGAAAATGAAAAAAACTACCTAGAAGAGTCCTGAGAAAACCGTTCTTCTAGTGTGGGAGCTACCACTTCTATATTCAGATAGTTTACAAGCCTCCAAGTGTTAAAGAAAATCAAAATTGTTTTTAGGATTTGGACGTGTTTTCAGAATATGTTACCAACATCAATAAAAACACTACATTTGTAAACATATCACATACTTGTTTCATATTTCTATTTCTGTTCATTATATTGTTAGGCATAATTAGATTATTCATATATATAATATTGTGTATATTGTTGATTCAGGAGGGTATGAGTATTTAATAGAGAAAATTCGGCGAAAAACTTGATTTTACTAGAAACCCAATATTTATGATTTTTGATGATTTAGTGGTATTGACCGATGAGGAGTTTAAATCTGAAAATACTTTTTAAAAGTAATTATGCTGAATTGAAGTCTCATTACTTTGCTTAATTTTCGGTTAATTTTTCACCAGTTAGAATTTTTTTACCATTGGGAACAAACTGAGAAATCTGTTAGAATTTGATGGATTTTAAATTTGTTACTGTTGCACTGTGTGTGAGTACTTTTCTTTTAATCCAAAACATTTCATATTTCCACTCATGATTTCTGCAAAACTCTCGACCAAAGAACACCATGCTCTTCTTGATTTTCTCTGCAACATCTTTGAATATATCTCAATTTATTTTTCGTCTCTGATTTTAGCAATTGCAGGACAAAGGTCTGTTCCTCAAGACATCCGAAGAGAGATGGGATACAAGGAGAATGTTGCTCTTGTTTCCACAACACATACCGAAACATCTGCTGCTTTGAATTTTGAAATTGTTCTTTTTGAGGACGCGCCCATCCCTCTGGAGAAAATTTCCCCAAGCGAGCCGAGGAATGAAATTGACGTGGACAATCTCCCTGATTTTGCTGCTATGAACCAGGTTTTTCACCGCCACCACTGGTCAGACGATCAAAAAGACAGGCGGGTACAACCCTGATCTCACTCCCTCACAGAGATTTCGCCACAAGGTGAGTCTTCTTCAAGATCGTCACTGGCTAATCCCGAGAACACCTCTAGTGATGATTCGATGAATCTGATTACAAGTTAGTGGCTCGTAAAAAGCCCACACCCCTTGCTGTAAGCAGCTCCTCCGAGGACACTCTCTCAATTTCTGGTGATGAAGCTGCACACTCTGACCATAATGAACCAACTCCATCTGATAAGAACGAGATCTCCTTGGCTCAGGTGATAGCAAACCTGAAGAAAGCGAAGCACTCTGCCTCTGGTTCTGGTCATCAAGATTATGATGAAGAACCAAATTCTGAAATGCTGAGGGAATTTGAAGACAACCACCCTACACTCTCCACTAACTCTTTCTCCAAGAGCTCTGATGAAATTTTGGAGGAAGGTACTGAAACCTCCACTGATAGCGCTGATGTTGCCCTGGGTGTTGAGGACATTCCAGACGACATTGTATGAAAAAATTGTGATCTGAGCAAAGCCTTCTCGACGAAGTTCTACAACCAAAAATCCTTAGCACAGTGGTCTGTGTGTGCCAACAGAGCTTTATTGAAGAGAAGAATGTAGACATGGAATCGTTTTCAAGACACAATCTGGTGAACTTCCTCAAATTGCGGGCTTGTTATCTAGTGTGTCTGCAGTACTACCGTTCTGTCGAAAGCTTGTGATGGAAATCTTTACCAACCTCTCACTGGGAGTGGGTGATGAGAGGTCAACAAAGCTTGGACGGTGTTTATTCATGATAGGGTGGATCAGTTTAACCCCAATGTCATCAACTCTTATTACAACACCCCTATATTGATGATGTCCCTCAACCTGACATTTATGATGTCATTTCAATGTTGACGGGAGGGTTGATTCAGCAGTTTGCATCCAGGATGCCTATCTGCCGCAAACCTCACCTCTCTGTACTCTGTTCTTCAGAAAGTTGTCATCCGCAACTGGACATCCTCCACCAATTCCACAGTGGTGACAAGGTCTCAAGCTTTGACACTATTTTTAATAGGGACTCGCATGCTCAATTTTGGACTACTAGCATTTAAGAAAATACTCTAGTTTACCGAAGGAGGATTGAAGTAATCTAAGCTGTCATTTCCTTCACTCATTTATGGCATCCTTGAATCTCATGGATTCATCCGTGACATTGGCGAGCAATCATCAGATGTCAGCGAGTTTTTGAAAATTGTCCTTGCCTTGCTTAGAGGAAACAGAAAGATAGACCTTCCATGGTCTGAGTCTTGCATTGCTTCTGACGTCACTGATATGCCACAAAGTTCTCAGAACACAGCTGCTCCCACGGGATATGTCATGCTCTCCACCGCTGCAATTCCGGCTCAGCTGTATCATGCTCTGGCCAAGATAATTCAAGCCAAGGCTGATTTGCTCTATTATGATAATCTAGTTGCTGACTACCGGTTGGCTATGGAAGAGGTTGTCCATTCTAGACAAAAATGGGGAGAAGATGGAGTTGCACAAACAGATGAAGCTGGCCCGTCGGGAACAAGAGAAAGCGATGAAGGAGATGAATCTGACATTGATAGTGATAAGTGATTAATCATTTTGCTCTGTAATCATTTTGCTTTGTGCTTGTGTTACTTTGTTTTTCTCTGTGCATGTGTTATTTTGTTTTGATGATAAGTTTTTATGCTCTACCTTGATAATATGCAATGAATGTTTGTTTCTCTCCTTCGTTGCCTCACGTGTTGCCAACACTGCTAACAACACGTATGCTAACATGATCAAATGCTAACATGATCAAAATTAGGGGGAGATATGCTCTCACATTCAGGGGGAGATGGATTTTCACATGCAGGGGGAGATAAAATAGAATCAACATGGAAAATAGTTTTTGTGCTTATTTTGTCAGAAAGACAAAAAAGAAGAGATTGAAAAGAAAAATATTCTTGATTTTCAAGATATAATTTATTCCTTAAAATAATCTTTTCCTTAAATATATTTTATTTATTGATAAGATTGTGTGAAATATTTAATTAAGAGAAACAAGCTAAAGGAAAAGGCTTGGACTTTTGACTTTGGCTTTGGACTTTCGACTTTTCGGCTGGTGGATTTGCTTTTTGATGGTTGCATACTTTTGCACTTTTGTACGCCGTAAAACTTCAGACAACGATAATTCACAAAGACGTTGATGTTTTGAAAAGTGTTGTTCCACGTTTTGTCGTGATTGTTTTAGAGACATCTGCAGACAACACACTTGGAAGTATTGGTTGAAGATCGTGTTTTTTTTAATCTAGTTTTCGGCACGGTGTTTTGCTTTCTAGAATATGTTTTATTCTAGTTATTTGTTTAAAAAACCAATTTTTTCTCAACGTATTGAAAAAATTAGTTTTCTTTAAAATCACTATAGTTGGTTTAATAAACTCAAATTATTTTTTAGTGATTATTTTGTCTGGTTTTGTAAACTCAAATTATTTTTTAGTGATCATTTTATCCTGGGACATCGCGCAAATATTTATATTTGTGCACAAATAATTTTGAGTTATTTTGGTTTAAGTTATTTATTTATGCGTTATATTATTCTGATACGTGTTGTCACTAAGTGTCACAACATTTAAGATAACATTTAAATTTAATATACACAATTTTTCATAATTTATGTTAAACAGAATATTGCCTCTTACACAAATGATTGTAAAAGATCTAAATAATTCTAAGACTAAAAAAAGCAGTAGACTTGAAATTTGTAGAGATATCATATATACATACAGTATGATGGTTCTTATCAACGCAATTGAGGTCTCTGTAATATTCAGTTTCCGTAAACTCCTCATCATCAACTTTGTTATCACTGTAAACCGGCAATTTCTGCAAAATAATAAGAAAAATAAATCTGCCAGTGCCTTGTTACATGATCAAATTCTTGATAATAATAAAATATGAAATACCTGAGTGTCTTCCTCGAGAAGTTGAAATTGGAGAAGTTCAGGAATGGAGTCGTTGACGCTGGAGGAGAAAGAAGCGTCAGCATGGTTGGAGTCGTGTTCGCTCCGCTGAGGCTTTATGGGGCGCTTCGGCGCCAGTCGGTCAAAGTAATCTCTGGTGGCAGCTTCCACTTGCGCCGCCGCCTCTCCGCTTAATTTAACTTCGCTACGGTTTGGCTTCATTTTACTACAAGAGAGGAGATATTTTTATGCTCGAAAAGATGAAGGAATGGCCATCCTTTTGGTAGGGTTCAAGATATATATCTGTTTATTTATTTTTTCTTCTGTCTTATCCGAACAATAATTATTGAGTGACCCGAGGACAGAATCATACATGTGGCCTAAATTTTTTTAAAATTTTTATATATTAATTTCATTAAATTTTGGATAAATTTACATTCATCAGAATAATTCATTTTCAAAATAATAAAAAATCTGAGAGTTTAAAATTTTAATAAAAATAACTCAATTTTCTTCACTCTGCCACCAAGTCCACTTTTAGTTCATTTGGTCTCCACCCTTCCCAAATTAGCTTACTGCCTTAGTTCCATTCCCTCCTCATGTACGTACTAAAAAACGACTTTTGGTTTTGACATATGCATGAGATATTTTTAACAAATAATTTGTTGAACTTAGACCGTTTTGATTCTTATTTTATATTAACAAAATTAATTTTGTGAGATAATCTCATGAGTCAATTTTGTCAAACATATCTCATAGTTGGATAACTCATGAAAAATATAACTTTTTATATCAAAAGTATTAATTATTATAGTATCTGACAAGAAAACTACTAATATATAAAACGGTTCTCAATTTATCTATTGTATACGCAAAAATATTGATAGAAGAAACTTTTTTTTTACTGTCTTCTCTATTTGCACTTGATTTTTGTGATTTAATCTTCGTGTTGTAACTAGTAATGTAGAGCTCAAAACCAATACACGTAAAATCTATGCATTTATTTAAATTGTTAAATCATTTATTTAATTTTAAAATGATTCGGGTGATGCATGATTTATGAAAGTGCATTGTTTTAATTATTTATGTTTATGTGATGCACGTTAAAATATTTTTTTGAGTTTCACGTTTCAGGCGATTATTCGATGCGGGATCGAGAAAAAGAGACCGACGACGATTTTTGGGCGATTTTAAAATGTGGTATTTTATTTTAAGTTAAGATTGGGGCATTTTAAATGATTTATTTAGTTTTAAACATTTTTAAAGCCTAATTTATTTATTAGGTGATTTTAAGATTTTTAAACTTTTAAAGTTTAAAGCATGTGCATTTTTTTCAAATTTAAAGATGCTAATAATTTAGTGGAGAATTGGTATTTTAATTATCATGTAAATATTTTATTATTTATTTAATTAAGCTAATTAGCCTCTAATTGCCCCTAATTAATCACACACACGTTACACACACATGTTTTTACACACACCATCAGAACAAACATTTCATTCCATCTCATTTCAGATTTTTGAGAGTAAAATAAAACCTAGGGTTCTAAGAAAACTCAGCAGCCGCCCCCTCCCTTTAAAGATTTCAGCAATTCTCGCCACTTTTCTTCAAGAAAATCGTGCCACGTTCGTTCCGGATCGTCCCTCGCATCTTTCCCGCTTCGGTATCGTCAGTTCGGTAATTTTAAATATCAAAAGGCATGTATATTCTTTCATTCTTGCATTGATCTTGTCATATTATTCGTGTTGTTGTTTATTATGCGTGACAATTCATGTATGTTGTGCAAAGTTTGAGCAGAAATGTGTTGGATCAATTTTGAAATGTTTTTGGATATCAAAACTCGAAATTTGCTGTCATTTTTAATACTGTGATTTTCGGCCGATTTTCTGGAAAAACTTTAACCATATAAATCGTAGAACTTTTTGTTATCTTCGATTTGACAGTATATTCAAAATATTTGGATAAGAAACGAGTGAGTTATGATCGTTTTCGTGAGACTGCTCAAACTGTAATTTTCTGAAAAGGTGTTCTTGATGCGTTCTTGAATTTTTATTGTTGCAGACTTCGTTGAGGAACGACGGGTGATCGTTGCTGCGTTTAAATATTGTGAGTATGATGTTGGGATTTTTTTGGTGTGTCGGTTCGTGTCAATAGGCACTTGATTGCATTAGAATTCGTAGGATGCGTTTTGGTGTCAAATGTCGTGTTCACGGATTGGGTTGCGTTGTTTGTGAGTTGTTTTGGGGCGTTTGTTTGAGTTTGAATAATTGACATAGCATCTTAGGATGAGTTTTGAGGTGTTAGTTCACGGTCCATATGATCGAGTGAGTAGAATTAAGTCACAAGTGTAGGGAATTCCTTTGGTGCGCAATTTCAGTAGGTACACGGACCCGAACCCGGACCTGTACACGGGGTCCGTGCCTTTCTTTCTTCAAAATGTGATTTTCCAGCACCTACCCAGACCCTTACACGGGGTCTGTATACCCCATTTATTAAAAAAAGTTAAATTTTAAGGATTGTTTTTGGGGTTTGATGTCATGATTTAGTACGATGATTAAACGAGATCAAGTCCCGAGAGATTTAGAACGTCATAAAGAAATTTGTCATTTTCGGGTGTGAGCATGACTAATACGTCTAAGATATGAAAGATAAGTATTTTAACTCAATGTTTTGGCACTATGAAGATATGAAACATCCCTTACTTTTCTTTTTAAAATTTAAATAAATACTAGGAAATATTTTTTTTATTTAAATATTTTCTTCTAATCTCAAACCATCCAACATAAGAATCGATAATTTAAAAACTTAAATGCATAAAATTCCATAAATCTTCAACCACAAAATCATACGTCAATTTAAAAATAATCCAAAACTAAACTTCAAAATAACGCATAAAATCTTTAAATAAATAATCCTCAAAATATTTACTTTGAAACTTTAAATATTAAGCTAATGCGGAAAATAAAAAACCCTCGGGAGTATATTCTCAGAGCGATCCACTCAAGCGTCAGCGCATCCCTCAAAATCATCCTCCCCCACGACCATTCAAATCTAGTGAGTCTAATGACTCAGCACGTTCTAACCATAATACATATACAGATACATGAAGCTTTAAAATAGATCTTTTTATAAAATAAGATGGCGTAAAAACTCGTAATCATATATCATATCATAAATCATTAAATCGTAAATTTATTCATCATCGTATATCATTTTTGGGTGAAATTTGATCCTTGAAAGTGACTATTATATATGATATCATCATGGTAAACTGATCAGTCTAGCTATACCAAGTGTGTGGGGCGAGGCGTCAGCAACTCTCGTCACTGGGTCGTGACAAAATATGGAAATACGATCGCAGGGCTCCCTCTAGGTCTTTTTCTCGTAAAAGGGCTTCCTCTAGGGACCTTTTACCTCACGATATCCCCATTATATCTTTGGTGTCACGGTCAATTCACATCCTTCAAAATATATTTCCTTTCCTTTTATTTATAAAATAGTGTCCTTCAAAAATAGCATTTTTCGGGAAAAATCACAGTCTTTGCATATATCATAAAAATATCATATTTTCATCATAAACTTTTTAAAATAAAATTTAGTATAAACTTTTTAAAATATCATTTATTATGTATTATGATTCTTCGTGACACTGTTAGACTTTACGTACTACCCGGGACATAAAATGACCAATTTACCCCTAAAACTCGAACTTCCCAGTTTTGATTTTTTCTTACTTTTATTGACTCGATCCTATCCCATAGCATCATATAAGCTTAAACTTGACTTCTATTATTTTTCTTAGACGAGAACTCGAGTCTTTTTATTTAATGTCTTAATAACTAAACCGTAAGCGTTTTAAACCCGAATTAATTCCAAACTTAATATTTTGTTCCCAAACTTTAAACATAATTTTCATCCCTAAAATACCCCTGTGAACCACGAACAAACCCCTGTGGACCACGGTTCGAACCCATTATTTTTTCCCAAGCATTTTCGAACCCTGAGCCTTCCTAAGCCACTTTTTTCCCAAAAACTCGAGCCACCCTCAAGCCACCATGGACCAGACCTTGCACAGACCCTCCTGGACCTTACCCGCACCAGCCCTGACCAGCGCACCAGCCCCCAGCTGCCTGCAGCCAGCCACGCGCGAGAAGCCCTTTATCGCAGCGGTCCTTACCATCGTGCCATCCATCCACCCGCCCTATGACTCCTTCTAGCCTCTGGACACAGCCTACATGGGACCGTGACCAAACCTAGTGGAGCCCTGGTCCAACCTCCCTCATGGCCGAGCCTACCTATCCCCAAAACTCCATTGAATCCCTTAAAACATAGGTTCAAGTTCTTATTAGCCGTGCTTGGTTCCAGCCTACGTTACACCCTTAAATGACCCTTTTTTCGTCCCTTAAACATCTTATATTGCTAGCGTCCCGTTCGAATTCATAACACGTCTCATATGCGTATAAACGTCAAAACTTTGAAAATATTCGTCCAACCGTCTAATAATTTGATCAATATACTTTTCATGCTTTAAAATATAAATCATGCATAATATAATTTGAATGATGCAAAAAAAAAAAATTTAAAAGCGTTCATTTGCATTTAGAACGTTCGAATATTCGATCGTTAGTGTTGGTTGTGAAGAGGAGCGAACCGACAAACAAACCATGGAATTTTGCTTGAAGATTTTGAAAATCTTGTGTGTGTTATGTGTGAAATTTTCGGCCAATACCACTTTTAGAAGCCTAGGATTTTGATTTTTTAATTTAGTGTTTTAAGTTATAAAAGAGTCTAGATTTTTTAGAGTTTTTAGAACTCTAGCTTTGAAAATAATTAGGTTCATTAATCCTAGATAAATTAGGTTCATTAAGCCCAAATAAATATCAAATAAAAGTCTCCAAAAATAGTTTTCAAAAATAATAACTTTCGGGTCCACAAAAAAATCCTTCGTTTGACTAAAATCGGCTTCCCGGATAAAATAAGGTTCTACTCGTCAAATAATTAGGACTTCAGCATTTTTAGAAACTTTTCATCCTATTTAATCATTTTATCGAGCCTTAAAAATATTTATCAAAAAATATCTTCATCTTGGTCGTCCTTAATCTACTTTTCCCAGCCTAATATCGAATATCCGAACAAAATCATTAATTTCTTGAAATCATGTAATTTAAACATTTAATCATATAACATATATCATTTAAGTATTTAAGATCAATTAAATAAGATAAATAAGCAATTTGCATACATGCGTTTACGTGGACTGATTTTTGGACGTTACAAGATTCTAGTGGATATGGGTGAGAATCCCAATATGAGATATGCTTATGGCCCTTACACGGTGGAATTGTTACTGCTATATGGTCTCGTCCCTTTAGAGAAATAAAATTTAGGGACCGATATCAGTAAAACATGGAAATTAAAAGAATCTCAGTGCCTATGCCAAGTTATGATTATGTTGATGCTTATGATATAGGATACGAAATGTGTTATACATGATATGTTATTACTTCGTTGATCATGCGCATTTGTTATGCATGTGCTCGAACGGCCCACACTTACTGGATGACAACCATATCACCTATCCCAGATAAGTCAGAAGAGAAAATCGAGAAAAATGAACAAGACTATTTTTGAGGCTGATAATAAAATGAATCAATAAGTTAATTTTATTTTTCGTTTATTTAAGTATTTCATTTTCCGTTTTAAATGCTTCCACATATTCTTATCATTTTAAAAATTTACGTCGCCATGTCGAATAATATATTCAAGGCAAAAACTTGTGTGAGACGGTCTCACGGTCGTATTTGTGAGACGGATCTTTTATTTGGGTCGTCCATGAAAAAGTATTACTTTTTATGCTAAAAATATTACTTTTTATTGTGAATATGGGTAGGGTTGACCCGTCTCACAGATTAAAACGGTCTAACATGAGACCCACTCTATGTTCAATAGATTTGTTTACTTTCTGTTGGGAAAAATCAAAATTTTAAAAAAAATATCTAAAATTATGGTGGTCAAACATGCTGTTCTCCCTTGTTGAACCCTTTAACAGCTGAGCTGCTGATAATGTCAAAACACATTACATCTCCTTGACTCTACCATTCCAGAACAGAATTGAAAGCGTATGATCGCAGCAAGAAAATGAAATGCTTCAACTTCATCAATGGGGAGCGCAGGCCTGCAGACGAGGACGGCGAGCAAGACGGTGCCGTCCCGCGTAAAGTGTCGTGGGCTCGTTCCCTGAGCATAGCCTCCACCAACATGGACATGCGGCCGTCGGAGCTCGAATCAGAGTCTTTTGGGGACTGGGCCGATTCTTCCATTTCGTTCCATGATCTCTTGACCCGGAGGCGCGCCAATGATCTGCGTGCTTTCACTTTTTCTGAGCTGAAATCAGCTACCAGGGGGTTCAGCCGCGCGCTTCTCATAGGTGAAGGAGGGTTTGGGTGTGTTTTTCGGGGCAGGGTCAGGATCCAGGATTCTGGGTCCGGATTGGAATCGACGATGGATGTCGCTATCAAGCAGTTAAATCGGAATGGATTGCAGGCATACTCTTTAACATTTTTTTGTCCTAATGTGACATTTGTACCATGGATCCTTGTATTTCTTGAGTTTTATTTGTTTATTTTTTATGTTGTTGATGAGTGCTACATATTTTTATCAACAGTGTGCCGCCTCTGGCAATGCTTAAAAGTGTCTCTTTTTTATTATTTATTTATTTCAATTAAGTGCGGGTCTATTTGATAAACCTGTGGGTGCGATTATCCTATTTTATGTCCTTGCTCCATTATAGAATGGAAAGTTTGATTGATTTCACATGGATGCGTAGCATATATATTTTCTGTTAAGAATGTGTCTGTTTGGATAACTTTATGTGAAGGAGATGATAAAAATAGGACATTTTCAGATCTTTTTAAATTTCATTTATAGATTTCATGGATCAGTAATATTTTCCATTTTAGACACTGTGTCAAAGGCTGAGGATGTTGGCAGAACTGTTTATGTTCTGTGGACCATTCTGCTTGGATTCAAATTTTGAATTCAACGGCTGCTTTATTTTGAAAAAACACTTCTTTTTCAAATTTAGATGTCACTACACTAGTAGTTAGCTAAAATGGGCTGGACTTGTGAGAAAAAAAATCCTTTTCTTGGACTTGTTCTTTCTTCTGTACTTTGTGCTTTATTATGAGCTTGGCTGTATCCACTCCTGTAAAGTCACCTAGTCCGCGAGGTGATTCTGGAAACAACTTGCATATTCTCTTGTTGATTCTGCCAAAGGGCTATCTGTCCATTGGATTAATATCTGGCTAACTTCCTCTACATGACATAGGATGGTATTATAAGCATACAGATCAAATGTTAATGACAGTGGGCTGTATCCTTAGTCTGAGGTGGTAATCAAAGAACTTCATTAGATACTGTCCTTCGACAATGGTCTCAGAGCAAATATATGAAAGATCAGAGGGATTTTGTCTATGAAATTGGTTTGAAATTGCAAAAGTTCAGATTTCACTCGATTTTGGTCCCTCATTTCAGTAGTTCAAAATCTTGAAGCCTATGAACTGTGTTACCTTCAACTCTCATGTTTCCCTCGTATTTTAGTTTTCCTACACTGATCGCTTTGATGAAAATTGTCTTCAAATAGGGTATTTGTTTTGCGGGGGTGAGATTTGAACAGTTGGTCTTCAAAAAACCATAGTTTTAATACATTTTTACACACTCAAATATCATCACAATAACCACTAATTATCTGTTTGTTTCACTGGTTGTTACTTTGGAATTTTACACATGTTTTTATCCTCCCTTTTTATCTTCATCCATCTGGATTTAATATGATTTTCCCTTGTTCTGATAATCTAAAACTAAGTTCTGTCCATATTTTCATTTTTTTGGTCATCCATTTCTATTGGCAGCTTTTGACAGCTTTGTTCAATTCGTGCTTTGCTCCATTTTGCTGTGCAATTGGTTTTCTTCGAATATTTTGCGTAACAATCAATTTACTAAATGTTACTTCATATTGATTGCCTTTAATCTATACCGTTGAAGAAATTGATGGCAACCAAAAAAAAAACAAAGATTACTTGCATTCGGCTCAACAGAAACATGAAAAGATTTGGTTTTTTGGTGTTCTTTGCTGATTTTTTTGCAACCGTAATGGCAAGCAGCAATTAACTTCTTATTTTACAAGTTTTATGCTGTTACAAGACTCGTTTTATGGGTTTCAATTTTTGCATTCTAGTAATCAGGGGCACAAGGAATGGATTAATGAAGTCAATTTATTGGGCTTTGTGAATCATCCTAATCTTGTTAAGCTAGTTGGATATTGTGCTGAAGATGATGAAAGGGGGATTCAGCGGCTTCTGGTATATGAGCTAATGCGTAATAAAAGCTTGGAGGACCATTTACTGACCCGATCATCAGATCCTCTTCCGTGGATAGTAAGGTTAAAAATTGCTCAAGATGCAGCTCGTGGTTTGGCATATCTTCACGAAGAAATGGAATTTCAGGTCAGTCGTCTCACACGCCAATCAATACATTTTGCTTAAAGTACACATTTGCATCTTAAACAATGTAGAATGAGAAGAAATTAGTTAATTTTAGAAATTGAGCATGGTTATCATTTAATTCTGGGGGTTAAAAGCTTGACGGGGTGAAATCTAACTTCTCCATCTCTATATTCTGAGATGAAAGTGTAAAATGCTTGTATATTTCCCCCCTCATTGTAAACTGTACATCTTGTCTTGATCTTGATTCGATTTTCCCATCAGGTTTGATCTGCCTTTGTGTTTGTTTAGTTGATTTTCAGAGACTTCAAGAGTTCAAACATCCTCTTGAATGTAGACTTCAATGCCAAACTGTCAGACTTTGGACTGGCTAGGCAAGGTCCAGCACCTGGACTCGATCAGGTTTCAACATCGGTGAGTTTAATTTGTTTCTAGGACAGAATTATTGCTTATTTTGTGATTCTCTATGGGCCTAAATATGAAATAGATGACCATCGATCTGTTTTAATTTCATATACTTTGATCAATGATGCAACCCTTTATTTTTCTGCTGAATTATTTTCTCAGGTTGTTGGTACTGTAGGCTACGCAGCTCCGGAGTACATCCACACTGGGAGACTCACTACTAAAAGTGATGTATGGAGCTTTGGAGTAGTTCTATACGAACTCATTACAGGAAGACGAGTGCTGGAAAGAAACTTGCCACGAGGAGAGCAAAAACTCTTGGAATGGGTTCGACCTTATGTGTCCGATCCAAAAAAGTTTCACCTAATATTAGACCAAAGGCTTGAAGGACAATATTGCATGAAATCAGCTCAGAAACTTGCATCACTCGCCAACAAATGTCTCATGAAGCATCCTAGATCACGTCCGAAAATGAGTGAGATAATTGAGATGCTTGGATGTATGATTACTGAAGCATCACTTCCAGATAAAAGTGTACCTCGAGATATTAAACACATTAAAAATGTGGAGGAAGAAACTGTGGAATCAGAATCAGGAAAATGTGAAAACTCCATCCGGAAAAAGGGTTTTGATTTTCTTGAAATTGTGTCGAGGAACAGATCGATAGGGAAGTTAGATTGGAGAAACTGGACCCCAAGTCTAGCGAGGACTTGATATTCCTGGTTTCTTTTCAGCATGGGCTGATGGGTTTTTCCAATAGTTGATGGATATATAAATTATTTTGCCCCCTTTATCTTCGCAATAGGGCTGTATATGAGGTTGTGCGTCGCGACACTGCTTGCATTTTGCCCTTGAATCCTGGAAGTCAAGGTGAAGTGTACAATGTTTGTGGGCTAGGAATCGTATAACAGTTTTTTTCCAACCAAAATTGATCAATCCCTTGATTTAATTTTATCCCATCACCACAAATTTTCCTCTTTCCTAGATTTTGGTGGCTGATTATATTTTTCTATTATATCCTTATTTTAGGTGACATGTTGCTGGTTTTAATTTAAAATTAAAAATGGACATAAATTTAAAGTAACGAATAAAATTATAAATTTACCATGTTCGATGAAAGTAGTAGGAGGCAATTAATTATGGGGAATGGGGAATTTTGAGGGTAGGAAGAGGCCATTAGGTAAGTTGAAAGAATGAAATTTGAGGAAGGAAATGCAATTAGGTCATTGGACGTGATAGTAACATATAATCAGTTAATGGAAATAATAGTTATTATAAAAATATATACACACACATGAATATATATAAATTTTAATTTAGGAAATATAAATAAATTTGTAATAATAATAAAAACAACTAAATGAGTAAAGCCCATTTAAAGTCATGATTTGATCATTTTAATTTTTCTCTTTCTTGATTTTCATGGATTCCCTTCCTTCTTTCTTTTCTAGTTTTTTGTGGTGTCTTTTGAAAGAAGAAATTTTATCATCATCTTCAATCTTGATATATATTGTTCCTTTGACACCATCAGTTATTTCACATTTCACAACAAATGTCTTGATATATATTTGGATGCAGTAAAGCCTAGTAACCAAGTACAATTTAATTTTTATTTTATTTTATTTTATTTTAGATGTGCTAGAATGAAATTCAACTGTTTCTCTTTTTTCTTTTTTTTTTCCCTATTTTCTAAAACTTTATAAATATATTCTTGATGCTCCTCAGCTAAGAAGTTATATTATTTCCTCGAACTCT
Source organism: Primulina huaijiensis (assembly GCF_012295235.1). Classification (NCBI taxonomy): domain Eukaryota; kingdom Viridiplantae; phylum Streptophyta; class Magnoliopsida; order Lamiales; family Gesneriaceae; genus Primulina; species Primulina huaijiensis. The sequence continues at coordinate 10,752,967 of NC_133318.1, forward strand.
TCGAGCAATTTTTCTCACCTCGTCTTCAAATTAAATTAAGTTAAGATAATTATTATAGAATATAATGACATATTGTATCGATAAACAAAAGAAAATTTTTAAGATATTTCACCTCATATCCCACTTTATGATCAAGAATTTTATGCGTCTCTAATCTACTCCTCACGTAAAACAACATACTGTTTGGAAAAAAATACATCAAGACAAATGGTAAAAAACAAAATGTTTAATCAGATTAAGTATTAAATAAATTGAACATAATAATAAAAATAAAATAGTATGAAAGGATTTGAATTAAGCAATATAAAATAGAAATAACTTTTGGAATATAATGTTATGTTTTTCTACCCACTACATCAATAAATTGATAAGTATGCTCTTGAAATTGAAAACGTTATATCTTGAAAATCTAAAATTTTGGAAATATATTGAGGATTACTCTCTTACTTTTAAGTATTTAATTATAATTCTTGGAATAACTAAAAATATGCATACTGTTAAAAGTAAAAATTTACGGTAAAAAGTAAAAATCTCAAACTAACAAAATATATTAAACTACACGCTTTTATAAAATTTTCTCCACTCAATTGTGTTCTTATTCACAAATTGAGAGATCTATTTTGTCACACCCTTACTCTATACTTGACATGATGACCATTATCAAAATAGGATTTGAATGATATATCTATATTATGAAACAATTTAAACAAGGGGCATCAATATGACGGTTTATAAAATTTTGACATGATGTCCCTATATTTTGCATACACCAACACTCAAGCAACAATAACAATATGTAATACACCAACACTCAAGCAACAATAACAATATGTACATATAATCTTATCCTTATATACAAACATATTTTGTATTATTATACACATAGACATAAGCTTTGTAAAACTTGTTTCAAACCTTGACATTAAATTCATTATAATACATATGCGGAAGCTATACAATAAGACGCCCCGGTTCTTGTCGAGGTGAGGCACGTCACAAGCATCCATTGGCGAACCGGCATCTTATATATCTTCATTACCTGATCCTTTAATACATGAGCTACGTGAGTTTATAAAACTCAATAAGTCGGCACTTATACGTATCAATATGCATAGAAGGAACATACATATCAAGTCGTGATCAACAATGAATCTTTAAATCATGTCATACTATAGCATATATTCATGTTCATTTTTGTACTTGATCTTCATTAGTTGACCTGTACTGCCGTGCTTGTTTTATTATATAGCTACTACTGTGTTGGACGTCAGGGAGCACCTTTGACAACCCCACTCCCCATGAACTTATATTGGCCAATAGGTTTGGTGGACTTAAAACCACCCATGATGTCAACAAGCTATATATCATGTAAAAATCAGTCTTTTTCTTTTCATGTTCATGACATAGCACCCATCTTCAATATTCATGAGTTTCTTTCATATTTAATACGTAACAATGGAATATGGTGCTATGTTTCATCAATAAACATACTAACAATGTACATATATCAATAATCAATGAGAAGTATTTGAAATCATAATATTACTCATGTATTACTTCAAGAACATGCCAACTTACAGTCCACGTGTACGAATACTGGTTTGAGACGATGTTTATCAGTCTTATGCTGTCAAATACATCAATAATTCAGTTACTATGTTTATACTAGGTGGAAGCTACTCTTCTACATGTACAACAACTGAAAGAGAAGAAAACTTACACCCTTAGAAACTACTTGTGATGGAGAACTTAATTCTAACTTCAAAATGATGAAAGGAATAAAGAAAGGAGCTTTTGGGAGGCAGATTTCTTGTTTTGCTTCGTGTTCTTGCTGTAAATGAAGTGGGGAATGATAGGAATGCTTGGAAAAGTCAATACTTATCTTTTTATACATGAGGCGGCACCTGTTCGGACATCTTTTACCGCCTGGGCGAGGAACTCTAGGCAAAATTTTTGTGCAGGTCCGCCCGGGCAGACATTCGCTTCTGCCCGGGCGAGCAGCTTTCAGCTCTGCACACTATTTCATAACAAATCACTCCAAAAACGTTTCTTCCTTCCATAATCTGAAAACGTGGAAATATGAAAGTTGTAGCCCTATGTTTTGGCTTGAATCTCCAACTGGTTTCATGTCATTTGGAGGTTTGAGTAAAACGTTATGCTTATTCTCCCAACATGTGTCAGTGAAAGAATGACGATATACACGACACACTTCGGGGCACTTTTGGCTTGTCTTTCACAATGATTTTGACAAAACCCAAAACATGAAAGTTATAGCATTACATCTTAGTTTTCTAATGGTTATGGCCTCACATAATTTGGATAAATATTCTAATCATTGTGCTAAAACCCGTAAAAAATGCCATATTTTCATCTCATTTCCTACCAATTTCATTACACTACTTCTACCTACACATCTTACTATCACTATTTAGACACATATTCATTCTCAATACATCATGGACAATCTAGAAATCATATTCAATCTCAATATCGATACCTAAATCAACATTTAAAACATAATGAGCTAAATAACTACATATTACATGACATAAACACATTATTATCATTTGTACGAGTAACCGGGCATTACAATTCTCTCCTCCTTCAAAGAATTTCGTCCTCAAAATTTGACGTACTATATAGTTAAGGATATCTCTGTTGAATCTCGTCTTCTTGCTCCCAAGTTGCTTCTTCAATTGCATGACTGTGCCATAACAGTTTCACTAAGGGTATTTCCTTGCCTCGTAACACTTTTGATTTCCTGTCGAGGATTTGGACTGGTCATTCTTCATATGAGAGATTCGATGCAAGCTCCAACGGTTCGTAATGAAGAACGTGAAGGATTAGCCAAATACTTTTGTAGTAAGGAAACGTGAAAACATTATGAACGTTTGATAAACTCAGTGGTAATGCAACTCTGTAGGCTCTGTCTCCTATTCTTTCCAAGATTTCAAATGGACCGATATATCTTGGACTCCATTTTCCTTTCTTACCAAAATGCAAAATGCCCTTCAATGGTGATATCTGTACAAATACATGGTCCCCAACCTGAAATTCCAATCGACGACGTCGCACACCAGCATAGCTTTTTTTTTCGACTCTAGGAAGTGTGCATTTTTTCTCTGACCTTGGTTACCAATTTGGCTGTATGTTGTACCAATTCAGGGCCTAATAACTTTCTTTCTCCTACTTCAACCCAATGTACCCGAGATCGACATTTTCTACCATATAATGCAGTATATGGTGCCATTCCAATGCTTGACTAATAGCTATTGCTATATGTAAACTCAGCCAACGGTAGTTTATTGTCCCAACTGCATGGAAAGTCAATAGTACAGGCCCTCAACATATCTTCTAAGATCTGATTCACTCGTTCTGATTGTCCATCAGTTTGAGGGTAGAATGCCGTACTAAATAACAATTGCNTTAAAACATAATGAGCTAAATAACTACATATTACATGACATAAACACATTATTATCTTTTGTACGAGTAACCGGGCATTACAATTCTCTCCTCCTTCAAAGAATTTCGTCCTCAAAATTTGACGAACTATATAGTTAAGGATATCTCTGTTGAATCTCGTCTTCTCGCTCCCAAGTTGCTTCTTCAATTGCATGACTGTGCCATAACAGTTTCACTAAGGGTATTTCCTTGCCTCGTAACACTTTTGATTTCCTGTCGAGGATTTGGACTGGTCATTCTTCATATGAGAGATTCGATGCAAGCTCCAACGGTTCGTAATGAAGAACGTGAAGGATTAGCCAAATACTTTTGTAGCAAGGAAACGTAAAAACATTATGAACGTTTGATAAACTCAGTGGTAATGCAACTCGGTAGGCTCTGTCTCCTATTCTTTCCAAGATTTCAAATGGACCGATATATCTTGGACTCCATTTTCCTTCTTACCAAAACGCAAAATGCCCTTCAATGGTGATATCTTTACAAATACATGGTCCCCAACCTGAAATTCCAATCGACGACGTCGCACATCAGCATAGCTTTTTTTTCGACTCTAGGAAGTGTGCATTTTTTCTCTGACATTGGTTACCAATTTGGCTGTATGTTGTACCAATTCAGGGCCTAGTAACTTTCTTTCTCCTACTTCATCTCAATGTACCCGAGATCGACATTTTCTACCATATAATGCAGTATATGGTGCCATTCCAATGCTTGACTAATAGCTATTGTTATATGTAAACTCAGCCAACGGTAGTTTATTGTCCCAACTGCTTGGAAAGTCAATAGTACAGGCCCTCAACATATCTTCCAAGATCTGATTCACTCGTTCTGATTGTCCATCAGTTTGAGGGTAGAATGCAGTACTAAATAACAATTGCGTTCCCATAGGATGATGTAAACACTTCCAAAATGCAGACGTAAATTTGAGATCTCTATCATATACAATGGACACTGGGATGTCATGAAGTCTCACTATGTAGAGCCCAAAATCAGTACACGTAAAACTCATGCATTTATTTAATTGTTGAACATTTATTTAAATTTAAATTGATTTTTGAGATGCATGATTTATGAAAGTGCATTATTTTAAAATTATTTATGCTTATGTGATGCAAGTTAAAATTTTTTCTCCAGTTTTATGTTTCAGACGATTATTCGATGTGGGATCGAGGAAAAGAGACCGACGACGATTTTTGGCAATTTTAAAACGTGGTATTTTATTTTAAGTTAGGATTTGGGGCATTTTAAATGTTTTATCTAGTTTTAGCATTTTAAAAGCCTAATTTAATTATTATGTCATTTTATGATTTTCAAGTTTTCAAAGATTTGACACTTGTTCACTTTATTTTAAATTAAGAGTTTATTTACAATTAAGAAAGGTTAGTGTTTGATTACCATTTAATTAGTGGTTAATTCATAAATAAGCAATAATTTTCCCTAAAATTAGTCACCTAACTCACGCACAAACACATTTTTACACACACTCAAAACCGATAACACACAACACACACATACACATTTTTATTTTAAGGTTTTTATAGAAGAAAACCTAGGGTTCTAAGAAGCTAAAGCATCCACCCCTTCCCTCTCCATCTTTCCAGCAAATGTTGTTGATTTTGTTGCAAGAAAACGAGCCGCTAATCGTTCCGGATCAAGCCTCACACCGTTTCTGCTTCGGTATCACCGTATCGTGAACTTTTCATTTCAAAAGGCATGTATATTCTATTTTTCCTACGTCGATCTAGTCATATTATGTGTGGTGATGTTTTTATGCGTGAAAATTCAGGTGTGATGTAAATGGTTTGAGCAGAAAGCTGTTTGATCAATCTATGCAACGTTTCTAGATCTTAGAATTTTGTTTTTACTGTATTTTGAATTACTGAAATTTTTCGATCGAGATTTTGGGAAATCTTTCAACATATGCAACGTAGAACTTTTTGATACCTTCGATTTAATATAAAATTCAAAATATTTAGACAAAAATTGAGTTAGTTATGACCATTTTTGTCGGACTGCTCAAACGGTGTTTTGATGAAAATATTTTATTGATGTGTTCTTGAAGTTTTATTGTTGCAGGCTTCGTTGGGATCGACGGGTGATCGCTGCTACGTTTGGGTATATCGTAATGAAGTTGGGATGGTTATTGATGTTTCGTTTTCCCCGTTAGGCACTTGGGAGAATGAGTAGTCGTAAAAATCGTTTTAGTTGTCAAAAGTCGTGTTCATGGGTTTATTGTGTTACTTGTGATGCGTGGTTGTTTTGGGGCAATTGTATAGGCTTGAGTTAGTGTTATAGTATCCTAGGATGGGTCTCGAGGTGCCGATTTTTGGTCGGGATGATCGAGTTAGGTAGTTTATGTCACGCCCCGAGCCCAGTCCCGCGCTTGCGTGACTACACAATGGGCTCCTATAGCAACTACATCGTATTCGTCCTCACTTTACGAAAATGATTAACCCAAGTTGCTGTAGAAGTCCATTGTAAGCCATTATAAACTCATTTTAAATCTTTGATTTTTTTAGATGTGGGACAAGGGTATCACAATCACCCCTCCTTCAGAACGCGACGTCCTCGTCGCGGCCTGACCCCTCGATCCACCATCACCGAGAATTTAGAGGTGGCTCCTACAGGTTCAAGAGGTGGCTCCCGTCATGTAGCACTTTGCCCCACAGGTTCAAGAGGTGGCTTCCATGCACGTAGCACTTTGCTCTGCATTGCACTTATTTCCCGGTGTTCCATGCCGATGATCGGCTTTGATACCAACTGAAACGTCTCCTACTCGTTTAAAACGTACTAGAAATTTTTTTTTTCTCCTTAATCTCCATAATTAAAAATATACATATATATAAATACTTTAAAATATCTTATCACCATTTTAAAAATAAACATCTAACTAACATTTAAAACCAAAAGGAAAATATTTTAAAGCATAAAATCGTCAAACGTTTTACCAAACCTAAAAACCTTATTTGAAAAGTATAGCCCATACTATAACATCTCTTAAATCTCTCATAACATATATAAAAGTCGTAAAAATATCTTTAACATAACATAAAATCATAAATCATAACTAGTGCAGAAAATTAGCGTCGGTCCTCGGATTATGTGCACCTTCAGTCCAGCAAAGTCAACCATCAAGACCTCCATTAACATATTCATAATCAATAGCACCTGCATCAATCGCACCTAGTGAGTCTAAAGACTCAACACGTCATATCCTTGATAACAAGTAATACATAATACAGATCACATGCAACAGTGATAATACTTGTACTTAAAAATATCGTTTTCATGAAGATGCATAAACTTTAAACAATAACATATTCCTAAACATTTTCATGATGCATAAACTTTAAATAAAACATTTTCATAAACATTTTCATGATGCATAAACTTTAAATGAAACATTTTCATAATGATGCATCACTTGAAACATAAACATGTCTATAAACTTTTCATAAACATTTTTGTAAACATTTTCATATCATCATAAACATATTCATATTCATATCCATATCCATATTTATCCATATTCGTATCAACATATTCATATTCATATTCATATTTGTTTTCGTATCCATATCCATATTTGTATCAACATATTCATATTTATATTCATATGCATATTCATGTTTGTTGAATTCAGGTCGTGATTGTGACTCGTATTCTTAAACGTATTGGGCGATGGATCCATCTACATGTAGCCACAGTACTGGGCAGCGGAGACACCAGCAACACTCTCACCGGTCAACTGGGCCTTGGCCTTACGTATTAACATATTCGTGTCATTGGAAATACGATCGTCGGGCTCTCTCTGGGCCTTCTCCCATAAACGGGCTCCTTCTGGGGCCTTCTCCTTCACGATATCTCCAATCGTATTCGTATCAATGGAAATACGATCGTTGGGGCTCCCACTGGGAACATAACCCTCACGATATCTCCAACATATTTAGTCACAATCCCTTCACGTCCTTCAACATTTCGTATTTCCATCACTTAATAAAAACATGCATAATAATATCGTTTTATTTTGAAACCAATCATGGAACATATCTTTTAAATGTCAATGCTAAACCATAAAAATCCGTAAACATTTAAATTAAACGTTTTAACATATAAAAATGATAAAAATCCATAAACGTTTTAAAATAAACATTTTAACATCATAAACGTTTAAAATAAATATTTAAAATAAACATTTTAACATAAAAATCCATAAACATAAAAATTCCATAAACATTTAAAATTGACATATTAACATATAAAAATTCATAAACATTCATAATCATTGCAAATAATCATATTAGCATATAAAATAGCATTCAAGACACTGCCATGACGTTTACTAATTTTTAGGTGTGAAAAGACCGTTTTACCCCTGGACGCAAAATTTCACGTTTTCGAATTTTTCTTAATTCCGTTGACTCTAATATGTCCCAAATAATTATTTAAGCTTACTTGAATTTTCTCATATTTTTATTTAGCTTAAATCGAGGAGTTTTAAATTTATCTTTAAACACAACGTATTAACGCGTTTTAATCCCGAATTAAACCAAAACTTAGTATAAAATTCCCAAGTTAAAAACTTAGACTTTTAATAATTAATAATTATTTGAGCTTAAATATGATTTTTCATAATTTTATAAAGCTTAAAACTAGGCGTTTCAATTAATTCGTTAATTAGCGTTTCGTGCGGCGATTAAATCCCGGATAAATCCAAAACTCGTTATTTTGATCTCAAATTTTAAACATAACATTTTTAGTATTTATTATACCCTTACAAGATATGAGCCACACCCGTGGACCCATGGATTCAATTTTTGGTCCCTAAAATCTTGTTTTTGACCCCCTAACAAACCACCCGAGCCATCTCCCGATTTACTCGAGCCACGCCCAAGACACCTTGAGCCAAAACCTAACCAACCAACCTAGGGACCCTACTGACCAGCTTGACCCCTGGACCTAGCCCTTAACTTGCCCAAACCCTGCTGGAACTAGCCCCACGTTTCTGTATGTGTGTGTGTCTTGTGTTCTAGTTGTGATAGGACTCCTAGCTAGCCTAGGGCTCTTCCAGCCGAGCCTCCACCGAACCACCATGACCCTAACTGACCCTAGACCATGCCCAGACCAATCCAAGCCCCTGGACGTGAGTAGCGAATCCCCTGAACACAGCAGCAGCCTGCACGCAACATGCTGCCAAGAACTTCCCTCACGTTTTTTTTTTTGTTTGGCTCGAGGCACCCTGCCCCAACTCATTGCCAGACCCTCTAGGAACCCTCTTGGACCTTTAGAACAATAGGACTCATCCCCAAGCTTGAAAATCAAAGCCCCCCACTTCAGCACCAGCATGGCCGAGAACCCACAAGCACTAACACTCTTGTTTTCTTGCTTAGCCCCTTATCCAACGATCCAACCCTTGAACCAGCCCCTCAGGCACCATCTTAGGACCCTAATAACTCACCCTAGCCCAGCCCTAAACCCCCAGGCCTAGCCATCTCTTCCTGCCCAGTTGCTGAACCCTGCGCATCTTCCTTGCATCTCACGGGTTGAGCTAGGACTCCTCCCCAGCCATCCTTACCATGCTAGGACCCCTTCTCAGACCCCTCACGAGACTCTAGCCCAGTCATGGTCCAACCGAACCAAGCTAAGCCACCATGTCAAGGAAAAAGAGCTCTATGATCAAAGACGTTACGATTTCGGTCCCGACTTGTGTTCTATTGTCGTTTGCGGCGTGTTGTAGTTCTAGGAATCCTTAAACTCGTGTAAAACATTCCTATAACATATCCTAATCATGGCAGCCCCTTAGGTACAAGAATTTCATGGTTTTTGAGATCAAAATACATGTTTTAAAACCACATAAGATGCATGTGCGAAAATATCAAGAGGTGTGATTGTTTTCATAGAAAAACTTGATCAAATAAATACTATGGTGTGATAGATGTTTGAAAGAAAGAAATATGGCGTGCTTTTACGTTTTAAACGCACGAATATTCGACGGCGATGCGAAGAACTTTGACGTAGGTGACCTTAGGATGAATTCTCTTCAAAGCTAACAAGTTTCCCTTGAATTTTCAAAAGTTTCTCTTCAAAAATCTGGTGTGTGCCGTGTAGTTGAGTTTGGAGTGCAAGGGAAGTGTTTGAATAATGTAAAAGAGGTGGGCGGATGTTTTTGGGGTTATGGGGTGGGTTTAGTATATTATATAGTTGATTAAAAACACTAATCAAGCTTAGGACCATTGAGAAGTTAATTAGGCCCAATTATGCTCATTAGTGATTAATTAAAATATTAAAAATAATTTTGCTTAAATAAGTTTGTGAATTTATTATCCGGGTTGCCAAAACGTTCGTATTTTTGTCGAAAAACCAACACCGATAAAAATTACGTCCCAGCGTATAAAATCACCTAAAAATCCATAATTTTCAAAAATAAGAAAAAAACATCACTCATATTTTAAATAATTAAAAACAATTATTTAATAAAAATATTTTCTATTATTCATCCATCGGTCTCCGTTCCTCGATCGCAACTCGCATAACCTTTAAAAATTATATTTTAATGCAATTATGTAGGAAAATATATTTTAAACATGTCAATATGCGAAACATAATTGATTAATGCAATTAAAAAAATTTAATTACAACACAAAGAATTTGATAATTGCATGCATGTGGTTTGCGTGAACCTTTAACTTTTCGGGGCATTACAATCTTCCCCCCTTAAATTGAATTTCGTCCTCGAAATTTGCTTATTCTTAATAACCCAAAGTTTAGACTTAGTTCTAGTATCCCAAAATCCACGCTTCCGCTTCGCTACTCTAATAAAACTTAAGTTCTAGAATGTCCTTACGTCTCCTTGATCTCAATTAAATTTTTCTTCTAAATCCTTATTTTACAAATTGCAACTTAAAAAGACCCATAATAACTCAGTTATGTCACTATTATAACTTCGAATTTCAACTTTTCTTACAATTCCCAATATTAAAAGATGGATGACCATACTTATCGTATATTAGTTTTCTTATTTTACACCCAAAATGTTCATGAACTTATCATATTTCAATCTTAAAATCCCAAGCGCATCCGCTAACGCTTAGATTTTCAAGCCTAATATCTATTCATTCTCAAAAACCCTTGATTAACATTCCCTGTAACACTATAACCAAGATATCCCAAGGTTCTAAATATTCTTACAAGTCTAAATCATCAAAAATTCCTATCAATTAAACCATCAAATTATCGCTTATTGCTAAATTAGTCCTCAATTTCCAAAAAAATTATTAATTTCCCCAAAAATTATTCTAATTGGTCCTTAATTTCAAAAAATCATACAGTTAACCCATAAGTTCTCGGTATTCTTAATTTCCTTCTACAGTTTTCCCATAACAAAATTTCGATAATTTTAAACTTATTTACCCAAAAATCAATTCCTATAACCGACCTTACCTTGCATCAAACTTAAAATCCCAATTTATACATTTTTATATTCCCAAAGTCGTTGCAATCCTCGAATAGTTATTACTTATGAGTAATCCCCAAAAATTAATTTGACTAGTAATCACGAATCACAAATATTTTCTTAGAAAATCTACGTGTCCCAAGAGCATTCATGATATTCAAGATTAACTTATGGCCCAAAAAGTAGAACGTCAATACTAAAACCCAAAAATCAACATAGTCCAATTCCACCACAAAGCCAACATGCGTTGAAATCAAATAATTTCTTATTTCATATTGTATTACGTATAAAAATTCCAAAGTATATAAATTATATATCCTCATAAAGTTATTAAACATGTGACGTGAACTTATAATTCATATAATTATGCAGGTAACATCATAAAATCATATAAAGCATGCAAACTTACAAATTGAGGTATGATGACTGATCCTTTCCGGCGCTGATGGTGGCACAACCCTTTACAGGACCTTTGCTCTGATACCAACTGTCACGCCCCGAGCCCGGGCCCGCGCCTACGCAATGGGCCTCTATAGCAACTACATCGTATTCGTCCTCACTTTACGAAAATGATTAACCCAAGTTGCTATAGAAGTCCATCGTAAGCCATTATAAACTCATTTTAAATCTTTGATTTTTTTAGATGTGGGACAAGAGTATCACAGTTTAAGTCGCAAGCACATCAAATTTCTTTGGTTTGCTCCTCCCGCAGGTACACGGACCCGGGGACGGACCCTTACACGGGGTCCGTGCCTTTGTTTCTTCCGAGATGTCAAAACCCAGTAGGTACACGGACCTGTAGACGGACCCTTACACAGGGTCCGTGCCTGAGTTATTTCCGTAGGGTGAAGATACAGTACTCACACGGACCCGGACTCGGACCCTGAGAGGTGCACGAGGTCCGTGTACTCCAGTTTTGGGGAAAAGTTTATTGATTGTTTTGGGGTTCATGTCATGGTTTAGTACGATGATTAAACGAGGTCAAGTCCCGGGTGACCTAAAATGTCATAAGCTATTTATCTAATTCGGTGGTCAGCACGAATACCTACGTCTAAGTTATGCAAGTTAAGTGTTTAAATTCATGTTAGTATGTGCAGCAGTTGCCCCAAGCGAGTTCCAACGAATCCCTCAACGCCAAGTAAGTATGTACGACGTGTAAAGAAAATGCTTTTAAGTTTTTGAGGTATGCTAAATGTCTTGTGACCAAATTATGTATGGGATTGGAAAGCGGTAAAGTATGACCAGGGACCACTCCAGCCCGTTAAATTGTGAACGGGTTTAGATCAGGATTGGAAAGTGGTAAAGTATGATCCACCCGTTAAATTGTGAACGGGGATCTCATGTATGTGGTAGTGGATCTTCCTTGTCATCCCAGTACTGTGGTTTAGTCTGATCAGGCGTATTTATGTATGGGTCACTTGCTTTGAAACATGGCTAGCTCTACGCAAAATGATATGATGTATGCTCAAATATGTATGAAGTAAGTATGTTTACGAAAAGTTTATGTTGATGGCACGTCTATGTATGTATGTACGTATGTTCAATCTTATGTATGCAGGTTTAAGTTCCAGTATGTACGTTCTATTTTAAAGTTGCACGTGATTTTATTAAGTAGTACTCGTTACTTTCAGTTTATTCATGTTGACTCTTTAGACTCACTAGACTTGATCGATGCAGGTGAGGATGAGTTTGAAGAGACGAGAGGTGAGGACCAGTGAGCTGGCTTGGACTGAGCGGGAGGCTAAACCCGAGGACCACCATATTTTAAGTTTTTATGAAGTGTTCAAAATACTCTGATTTTTATGTTATGGTAATGATGGTTACACAAATGCTTTAGCAAAATTTTAAATTTTGAATGTTTTGTTGCAAATATTTTTGGGAACGGATTATGGATGATTACAATTGAAAAGTGTATTTGGTATTTAAGAAAATTTTTATTTTTTCGCAAATTTTAGAGTAGTTCAAAAGTACGGTACGTTACAGTTGGTATCAGAGCGATGTTCTTTTAAAGGGTTACGCCTACTGCCAGTTGCGAGAAGCTCACGAAGCCACACCTCAAGTATGTAAGTTTTAAAGTTTTGAATTATGTTATGTAGTAGCATTAAGTCATGATTTCAGCATGTCCATGTTTTATGTTCAATTTAAGTGCATCTTATGCTATTGATATTATGTTCATGCATATTGGGTTTACGTGTTGGGTAAATTATTGGAACAGTATGCCTCCTAGACGCTTGATTAACCGTGAAGTAAGGGATGAGGACAGAGAGGCTCGAGTTGAGGAGAGACGATCCTCCTCCTCCACCGCCAGGTATGCAGGCACAGATGCTTGCTGGTATGACCAAATTCTTTGCACAGTTTGCGGGGAACAAGGCGGCAGTGGACTCAGGGGCGAGGCCCAGACCAGAGGCGGTGTACGAGAGGTTCAGGAGGATGAACCCAAAGGAGTTTTTGGGGACCACCGACCCGATGATAGCTGAAGGATGAATTATGTCCATCGAAGTAATTTTTGATTTTATGGAGCTGCAGGAGGTAGACAGAATTAGATGTGCCACATACTAGTTGACTAGAGACGCCAGACTATGGTGGGAGAGTGCGTCAGTATCAGTTAATTTGCAGACATTGACTTGGAATGGTTTCAAGGAGGTTTTCTACTCCAAGTACTTCACTGAAGAGGAACGCACCCGCCTGACCAAGGAGTTCATGTCGCTGCGACAGGGAGACACTAGCGTGGCAGACTTTGTCAGGAAGATTGAAAGGGGATGTCATTTTGTGCCCCTAATAGCTAATGATTCCCGGGAGAAGCTGAGGCATTTCATTGATGGGTTGCGGCCGATCTTGCGTCGTGAAGTCAGAGTTGCTGGTCCTGCTACCTACACAGTTGCCGTGTCTAGAGCCTTAGCGGCAGAGCAAGACCAAAGGGACAGCGAGGTTGATAGACAGGGCAAGAGGCCCTACCAGGCACCGCCGCAGCAGCAACAACGACCTCAGTTTAAGTGGCCCTTCCAGGGTCAGCAGGGGAAGAGGCCAATTCAGGAACCACCGAAAGGCAAGGGTCCTGTTCCACAGCAAAAAGCTCCTCAGAGGCCGGTTGAGTACCCAGTGTGCCCGAAATGACACCGCCAACATCCGGGGCAGTGTTTATATGGGTCAAACAAATGTTTTAAATGTCGAGCTAGTGTGATCACATGTTAAAGGAGTGCCCTCAGTGGAGGCAGCCAACCCAGGGGAGAGTGTTCGCCATGCATGCTCAGGAGGCTAACCCAGACACGACATTATTGACCGATAAACTTATTTAATTAAGCACCGTAGCATTTGCCATACATGGGTTGGAATTTATTTGGGTTTATTAATGTGCTAGTTAATACTTTAGCGACTTGGGATATAACTTGTCTACTATGCATGAAGTTAAGGTTAGAACTTTGGGAGATAAATTTGTGTTTGTGCTGACGTCTCTCAGGAAACATTTTCATAAAGAGTCTAGCCACGAAGGCCTTGATAGATTCAAGGGCCACTCACTCTTTTATTTCGGAGACGTTCGCTAGTGACCTGGACGTCAAGTCTATTGGACTCGACGTGAGCTATTCAGTGACAGTCCCATCAGGGGAAGAATTGTTAGCTACTAGTGTGGTCAGAGACATCGATCTGGAACTGTAAGGCCACCTAGCGTACGCTGATTTGATAGTGTTGCCGATGCTAGAATTTGATATCATTCTGGGAATGGACTGGCTGACGAAGAACAGAGTTCTTATTGATTTCTAGAAAATGTCAGTGTTAGTAAGACCTTTGGGTATAGTGCAGTTTCTCTTTGAGCAAGCTAGATGGAGGAGTTTCTCTCGCATGATCTCTTGCATGCAGGCACGAAGACTTATTTCTAAAGGGTGTCAGGCCTTCTTGGCCAGTATTATTTCTGCACCTGACGTACCAACTCCATCTATATCTGATGTACCAGTAGTAAGAGAATTTACTGACGTATTTCCAAATGACGTCACAAGCCTTCCACCAAAGAGAGAGGTGGAGTTTTCCATTGATCTTATGCTAGGCACTATGTCAATCTCTAAGGCACTGTACCGATTAGCTCCAGCTGAAATGTTAGAACTCAAACAGCAGATTCAAGAACTCATAGACAAAGAATTCATCCGCCCTAGTTTCTCTTCATGGGGCGCACCAGTACTCTTCGTAAAGGAGAAGGATGGGAGCATGAGGTTGTGTATCGATTACCGAGAATTGAACAAGGTAACGATCAAGAATAAATACCCACTTCCAAGGATCGAGGAATTGGTCGATCAGTTGCAGGGAGCTACAGTGTTCTATAAGATAGATCTTCGATTGGGGTATCATCAGCTGAAGGTGAAAGATGCAGATGTTCATAAGACAGCCTTCAGAACAAGGTATGGGAATTACGAGTTCTTAGTGATTCCATTCGGACTGACGAATGCTCCAGCTATATTTATGGATCTCATGAACCGAGTATTCTAGTCCTACCTACACCAGTTCGTCATAGTATTCATTGAAGACATTCTAATTTACTCGAAGAGCCTTGAGGAGCACAGCCAGCATTTGAGGATGGTCTTACAGACCTTGAAGAGTCGCAAGTTGTTTGCAAAATTCAGTAAGTATGAATTTTGGTTGGAGAAGGTAGCGTTTTTGGGTCATATAGTATCTAGCAGTGGCATTGAGGTGGATCCAGCTAAGGTAGCAGCAGTTAAGGATTGGGTTGAACCAAAGAATGCGTCAGAGATTCGCAGTTTCCTAGGCCTAGCAGGCTACTACAGGAAATTTATTCAGGGAATTTATTCGATAGCAGTGCCACTCATTTCATTGACCAAGAAAAATGCTAAATTCATTTGGAGTGATGAGTGCCAGAAGAGCTTCGATACTTTGAAGCAAGCTCTTATTTCAGCGCCAATGTTAGCCATGCCATAAGGACAAGGAGATTTTGTGTTGTACACCGATGCATCTAAACTCGGGTTAGGCGCATTGTTGATGCAGCATGGTCGGGTTATAGCTTATGCTCCCAGGTAGTTTAAAGTGCACGAGAAGAACTACCCGACTCATGATCTTAAGTTAGCCGCCGTTGTCTTTGCTTTGAAGATATGGAGACACTACTTGTATGGCAAGAAATGTCAGATATTCACCGATGATAAGAGTCTCAAGTATTTCTTCACGCAGAAAAAACTGAATATGAGATAGAGACGGTGGTTAGAATTGGTGAAAGAATACGATTTTGAAATTAGCTACCATCCGGGGAAAACTAATGTTGTGGCAGATGCCTTGAGCCGAAAGGTTGCAGTCGTAGCACAGTTTTCAATGCAAAGATCTCTTCAGTCTGAGATTCAGAGATATGGCCTAGAGGTTTATCATAAGGGCAGAACTCCTAAGCTGTCTAATCTGACAGTCCAGTCTTCTGTGTTAGACCGAATCCGTGCAGGTCAGTCTTCAGATGAGCAGTTACAAAAATGGAGACTGAAGGATGAGGCCAAGGGCAGTGTACTCTACACAGTCTCTGATGGTATTGTAAAATACAGAGGAAGGATGTGAGTGCCTAGTGTTGATTTGATCAGAGAGGATATTTTGACAGAGACACATGCGTATCCATATTCTATTCATCCATGAGGTACCAAGATGTACAAGGATTTGAAGACTTTGTATTGTGGCAAGGTATGAAGCGAGATATCTGCCGATTTGTGTCTGAATGTCTCACCTGTCAGCAGGTGAAGGCATAGCATCAGAGGCCAGCTGGGATGCTTAAGCCACTCCCTATCCCAGAGTGGAATGGGAGAATATCGCCATGGACTTTGTTGTTGGGTTGCCGAGGTCAGTTAGGGGATCCAATGCTATTTGGGTTATAGTGGATCGACTCACTAAGTCAGCGCACTTCTTGCCAGTGAAGACGACTCTCTCCATGACGCAGTATGCGGAGCTCTATATCAGGGAGATAGTTCGATTGCACGGGATTCCAGTTACTATTGTGTCCGACAGGAACTCGAAGTTCACATCGTCCTTTTGAAAGAGTTTACATGCAGCCATGGGGACGAAGTTGCTTTTTAGTACAGCTTTTCACCCTCAGAAAGATGGCCAGTCTGAACGGGTGATTCAGATTTTGGAGGATTTATTGCAAGCCTGTATGATTGATTCCATGGGAATTGGGAATCTAAGCTACCTCTAGTGGAGTTTACCTACAACAACAGTTTGCAATCGTCTATAGTTATGGCTCCTTACGAGGCACTGTATGGAAGGAAGTGCAGATCGCCGATTCATTGGGATGAAGTCGGTGAGCGATCAGAACTTGGTCCAGAGATTGTTCAGCAGACTGGAGATGTGGTGGTCAAGATCCGAGACAGGATGAAGATCACCCAGAGTCGTCAAAAGAGTTATGCTGACAAGAGAAGGAGGGATCTAGAGTTTGCCGTAGGCGATCACGTTTTCGTGAAGATAACACCCATGAAAGGTGTTATGAGATTTGGGAAGAGAGGCAAGCTTAGTCCGAGGTTTATTGGACCGTTCGAGATTCTTGACATGGTTGGGACTTTAGCTTATCAAATAGCCCTACTGCCGAATCTGGCCGGGGTACATAATGTGTTCCACGTCTCAATGCTGAGGAAGTACCTAGCTAATCCATCGTATGTTTTGAGCTACGAGCCGTTGCAGTTGGCTCCAGATCTGTCATATGAGGGAAGACCCATCCAAATCCTAGGCAGACAGGAGCGGACGCTTCGGAACAAGGTGACCAAGTTGGTCAAGGTTGAGTGGTTGAATCAATCAGTGGAGGAAGCCACTTGAGAGACCGAGGCAGATATGAGAAGCCACTACCCGGAACTTTTTGGTAAGCTTTAATTTCGAGGACGAAATTTAATATAAGTGGGGGAAGAACTGTAGAGCCCAAAATCAGTACGCGTAAAACCCATGTATTTATTTAATTGTTAAAACATTTATTTAAATTTAAATTGATTTTTGAGATGCATGATTTATGAAATTGCATTATTTTAAAATTATTTATGCTTATGTGATGCACGTTAAAATGTTTTCTCGAGTTTCATGTTCCAGACGATTATTCGATGCGGGATCGAGGAAAAGAGACCGACGACGATTTTCGGCAATTTTAAAACATGGTATTTTATTTTAAGTTAGGATTTGGGACATTTTAAATGTTTTATCTAGTTTTAGCATTTTAAAAGCCTAATTTAATTATTAGGTGATTTTATGATTTTAAAATTTTCAAAGATTTGACACTTGTACACTTTAATTTAATTTAAGAGTTTATTTACAATTAAAGAAAGGTTAGTGTTTGATTACCATTTAATTAGTGGTTAATTCATAACTAAGCAATAATTTTTCCTAAAATTAGTCACTCAACTCACGCACACACACACTCAAAACTGATAACACACAACACACACATACACATTTTTATTTTCATATTTTTATAGAAGAATACCTAGGGTTCTAAGAAGCTAGAGCAGCCGCCCCTTAGAAACTGAAAGAGAAGAAAACTTACACCTTTAGAAACTACTTGTGATAGAGAACTTAAATCTAACTTCATTTGGAGGTTTGAGTAAAACGTTATGCTTATTCTCCCAACATGTGTCAGTGAAAGAATGACGATATACACGACACACTTCGGGGCACTTTTGGCTTGTCTTCCACAATGATTTTGACAAAACCCAAAACATGAAAGTTATAGCATTACATCTTAGCTTTCTAATGGTTATGGCCTCACATAATTTGGATAAATATTCTAATCATTGTGCTAAAACCCGTAAAAACTGCCATATTTTCATCTCATTTCCTACCAATTTCATTACACTACTTCTACCTACACATCTTACTATCACTATTTAGACACATATTCATTCTCAATACATCATGGACAATCTAGAAATCATATTCAATCTCAATATCGATACCTAAATCAACATTTAAAACATAATGAGCTAAATAACTACATATTACATGACATAAACACATTATTATCTTTTGTACGAGTAACCGGGCATTACAATTCTCTCCTCCTTCAAAGAATTTCGTCCTCAAAATTTGACGAACTATATAGTTAAGGATATCTCTGTTGAATCTCGTCTTCTCGCTCCCAAGTTGCTTCTTCAATTGCATGACTGTGCCATAACAGTTTCACTAAGGGTATTTCCTTGCCTCGTAACACTTTTGATTTCCTGTCGAGGATTTGGACTGGTCATTCTTCATATGAGAGATTCGATGCAAGCTCCAACGGTTCGTAATGAAGAACGTGAAGGATTAGCCAAATACTTTTGTAGCAAGGAAACGTAAAAACATTATGAACGTTTGATAAACTCAGTGGTAATGCAACTCGGTAGGCTCTGTCTCCTATTCTTTCCAAGATTTCAAATGGACCGATATATCTTGGACTCCATTTTCCTTCTTACCAAAACGCAAAATGCCCTTCAATGGTGATATCTTTACAAATACATGGTCCCCAACCTGAAATTCCAATCGACGACGTCGCACATCAGCATAGCTTTTTTTTCGACTCTAGGAAGTGTGCATTTTTTCTCTGACATTGGTTACCAATTTGGCTGTATGTTGTACCAATTCAGGGCCTAGTAACTTTCTTTCTCCTACTTCATCTCAATGTACCCGAGATCGACATTTTCTACCATATAATGCAGTATATGGTGCCATTCCAATGCTTGACTAATAGCTATTGTTATATGTAAACTCAGCCAACGGTAGTTTATTGTCCCAACTGCTTGGAAAGTCAATAGTACAGGCCCTCTACATATCTTCCAAGATCTGATTCACTCGTTCTGATTGTCCATCAGTTTGAGGGTAGAATGCAGTACTAAATAACAATTGCGTTCCCATAGGATGATGTAAACACTTCCAAAATGCAGACGTAAATTTGAGATCTCTATCATATACAATGGACACTGGGATGTCATGAAGTCTCACTATGTAGAGCCCAAAATCAGTACACGTAAAACTCATGCATTTATTTAATTGTTGAACATTTATTTAAATTTAAATTGATTTTTGAGATGCATGATTTATGAAAGTGCATTATTTTAAAATTATTTATGCTTATGTGATGCAAGTTAAAATGTTTTCTCCAGTTTTATATTTCAGACGATTATTCGATGTGGGATCGAGGAAAAGAGACCGACGACGATTTTTGGCAATTTTAAAACGTGGTATTCTATTTTAAGTTAGGATTTGGGGCATTTTAAATGTTTTATCTAGTTTTAGCATTTTAAAATCCTAATTTAATTATTATGTCATTTTATGATTTTCAAGTTTTCAAAGATTTGACACTTGTTCACTTTATTTTAAATTAAGAGTTTATTTACAATTAAGAAAGGTTAGTGTTTGATTACCATTTAATTAGTGGTTAATTCATAAATAAGCAATAATTTTCCCTAAAATTAGTCACCTAACTCACGCACATACACATTTTTACACACACTCAAAACCGATAACACACAACACACACATACACATTTTTATTTTAAGGTTTTTATAGAAGAAAACCTAGGGTTCTAAGAAGCTAAAGCATCCATCCCTTCCCTCTCCAGCTTTCCAGCAAATGTTGTTGATTTTGTTGCAAGAAAACGAGCCGCTAATCGTTCCGGATCAAGCCTCGCACCTTTTCCGTTTTGGTATCGCCGTATTGTGAATTTTTCATATCAAAAGGCATGTATATTCTGTTTTTCTTGCGTTGATCTAGTCATATTATGTGTGGTGATGTTTTTATGCGTTGAAATTCAGGTGTTATGTAAATGGTTTGAGCAGAAAGTTGTTTGATCAATCTATGCAACGTTTTTAGATCTTAGAATTTTGTTTTTACTGTATTTTAAATTACTGAGATTTTTGTTCAAGATTTTGGGAAACTTTCAACATATGAAACATAGAACTTTTTGATACTTCGATTTGATATAAAATTCGAAATATTTGGACAAAAATTGAGTGAGTTATGACCGTTTTCGTGGGACTGCTCAAACGGTGTTTTTCTGAAAATATGTTATTGATGTGTTCTTGAAGTTTTATTGTTGCAGGATTCATTAGGGATCGACAAGTGATCGCTGCTGCGTTTGGGTATATTGTTAATTATGTTGGGATGGTTATTGACGTTTCGTTTTGCGTCTTTAGGCACTTGAGAGAATGAGTAGTCGAAAAAATCGTTTTAGTTGTCAAAAGTCGTGTTCACGGGTTTATTGTGTTACTTGTGATGCGTGGTTGTTTTGGGGCACTGTCAGCCCATTATTGTGGTTTAGTCTGATCAGTCGTATTTATGTATGGGTCACTTGCTTTGAAACATGGCTCTACGCAAAATGATGTTATGTATGCTCAAGTATGTATGAAGTAAGTATGTTTATGAAAAGTTTATGTTGATGGCATGTCTATGTATGTATGTATGTATGTTCAATTTTATGTATGCATGTTCAAGTTACAGTATGCACATTCTATTTTAAAGCTGCATGTGATTTTATTACATAGTACTCGTTACTTTCATTTTATTCATGTTGAGTCTTTAGACTCACTAGACTTGATCGATGCAGGCGAGGATGAGTTTGAAGAGACGAGAGGTGAGGACCAGTAAGCTGGCTTGGACTGAGTGGGAGGCTAAACCCGAGGACCTCCATATTTTAAGTTTTTATGAAGTATTCAAAATACTCTGATTTTTATGTTACGGTAATGATGATTAGACAAATGCTTTAGCAAAATTTTAAATTTTGAACGTTTTGTTGCAAATATTTTTGGGAACGTATTATGGATGATTACAATTGAAAAGTTTATTTTGTATTTAAGAAAATTTTTATTTTTCCGCAAATTTTGGAGTAGTTCAAAAGTACGGAACGTTACACACTATCTCTTTGATGTATTCTTCAGCATATTGATTCATCGTGTATGTGGTCTTCACCGGAAGAAAGTGAGCTGATTTTGTAAGTCGATCCACAATAACCCCTATAGCATTGAACCCTCTTTGTGTTCTTGGCAAACCAATAATGAAATCCATCGTGATGTGTTCCCATTTCCACTCAGGAATGGGTAGGGATTTCAGGAGTCCTGCTGGTCTTTGATGTTCAGTCTTAACCTATTGACAAGTTAGACATTGTGCAACAAATTGAGCAATGACCTTTTTCATACCTGGCCACCAAAATAAGGGTTTCAAATCTTTGTACATTTTTGTGCCTCCTGGATGGATCGAGTAGGGTGTAGCATATGCATCTATAAGAATGTCGTTTCTGATTGTTCCTTGTTTTGGCACGCACAATCTCTCTCGATATGTCCATATTCCTTCCCTATTCAAGTCAAAGTTCAAATTTTCTTTTTCTTCATATCTCTGTCTCAGTTGTTGTAATTCATTATCTGCATTTTGTTCGGCCTTGATCCTGTCTGCAAGTGTGGGTCGAACCATGAGAGATGATAATTGGATTGCAGTTCCCTTTGGCATAACATCAATCTTCAAATTCTGTAAATCCCATAATATTTGTTCTTGTACTTGCTTTGTGGCAATAAAACTGGATTTTCGACTTAATGCATCTGCAACAACATTTGCTTTACCTGGATGATAATTAATAACACAATCATATTCTTTCACTAATTCCAACCAACGTCGTTGTCGCATATTCAGTTCTTTTTGCGTGAATAAATATTTCAAACTCTTGTGGTCCGTGTATATTTCACACTGTTCGCCATACAGATAATGGCGCCATATTTTCAACGCAAATACCACTGCTGCCAGTTCTAAATCATGTGTGGGATAGTTATTTTCATATTTTTTCAATTGTCTTGAGGCATAAGAAATCACCTTCCCGTGCTGCATTAAGACTGCTCCTAAACCTTGTTTCGAAGCATCACTGTATACCACAAAATCTCCTGGTCCTTCTGGTATCGCAAGGACCGGTGCTGATGTCAATTTTGTTTTTAACTCTTGGAAACTGAGATCACATGCTTCGTTCCATACAAATTTCATATTCTTTCGAGTTAAAGCAGTCTAAGGCAATGCTATCTTGGACAATCTCGCTATAAACCGACGATAATAACCAGCTAACCAAAGAAAACTACGTACCTCGGTAACAGTAGTTTGTCGTAGCCAGTTATTAACAGCTTCAATCTTGCTTGGATCCACAGATATGCCTTCTTTTGAAATGATATGACCCAAGTATGCTACTTGTTCAAGCCAAAATTCGCATTTATTCCATTTAGCATAAAAATGTTTATCTTTCAAAGTCTGCAAAGCTAATTTCAGATGTTCTCGATGCTCCTCAGCAGTTCGGGAGTAGATGAGAATATCATCTATAAACACAATCACGAACTTGTCTAGAAATGCCTTGAAAATTCTGTTCATTAAATCCATAAAAGCTGCTGGTGAATTTGTTAGTCCAAATGGCATTACAAGAAATTCATGATGCCCATACCTGGTTCGGAAGGCAGTCTTTGAAATATCATTTGACTTTACTTTTAGTTGATGATAGCCTGATCATAAATCAATCTTCGAAAAGATAGCAGATCCTTGTAATTGATCAAACAAATCAACAATTCTGGGGAGTGGATATCTATTTTTTATTGTCACTTTGTTCAACTCCCTATAATCAATACATAGACGAAGGGTACCGTCTTTCTTCTTCACAAATAAAACAGGTACACCCCACGGTGAAAGACTCGGTCTAATAAACCCTTTATCAAGTAACTCATGTAATTGTTCTTTCAATTCTTTCATTTATGTAAGAGCTAATCGATAAGGAGCTTTTGAGATCGGATGGGTTCCTGCCACAATATCAATCACAAATTCGATCTCCCTATCTGGGAGTAAGCCTGTTACATCATGAGGAAATACTTCTGGGAATTCACAAACAACCTCTGTATTTTTTAATTCACGAACAGATGGGTCAATAGTTATCACAGATGCTAAATATCCTTGACACCACTTCTGTAATAATTTACAAGCTTTCATACAAGAGATTATCCGAAGAGGTAAGGATATACCTGTACTTGCTACTGCGAATGGTTCAGCTCCTGTTGGCGCAAATTTGATCATTTTCATGCCACAATCAATAGTAACTCTGTACTTTGAGAGCCAATCCATTCCCAATATCACATCCAAATCAGTCATCCTCATAACTATCAAGTCAACATACATCTGATGGCCTTCGACATATATTGGACACCCTCGCACAATCTGATCTGTCGGTAATTCTTGCCATGAGGGTAAGGCTATGGTGAGTGGTGTCTCTGTTGTACGTGCTGTAATGCCCGGTCTCCTTACAAACGATTCTGAAATAAAGGAATGCGTGGCTCCTGAATGTAGTAAAACAATAGCAGTAATACCAGAAATCAAGAACATACTAGTGATCATTGATGTATCCACATCCACTTCCTCTTTAGTCATGGAGAAAAGGCGTTCCTGTACTTTCTCAGAACTCCCTGGACAATTCCTGGCCAGATGCCCTGGCTTTTTGCAACGATAACAAACATCGGAACCTTGCATGCATTCACCGCCATGGGGTTTGCGACATTTAGTACAAAGTGGTCTGTCTTGTTCCTTACGTGGAGGGGGACCCTTGCCACGGTGTTTCTCTGGTCGAGTACCCCTACTATCAGTCTTTTTGCCTTGTCTTGTTCCTTGGATCCTTTGAAAGTACTACTGCCTTCGCTGTTGCCTGTCTTTATCAATGTCTTGTTTGTCTTGTTCTGCCATAAGTGCTCTTTCCACTATCTTCCCGTATGTAACAACTCTGGACATTCGTACATCTCTTTTAATTTCAGAACGAAGTCCCCTCATGAAGTGTTCGCCCTTACTTGTGTCATCCTGTGCAATATATGGCACATACTGGACTCCCGCCTCGAATTGTTGTATATATTCAGTCATTGACATGATTCCTTCCTTCTGATTAAGGAAATCACTGGCTTTCTTGGCTCGTACATCTTTACTAAAATATTTGTTGTAAAACGTGGATTTAAATGTATCCCATGTCAATGGTCTCGTAGGTAATGCCACTTTTGAACTTTTCCACCATATTCTTGCATGTTTTGTTAACAAAAAGATGGCACAAGTGACTTTGTCAGCGTCTTCCATATGGAGGTAGGAGAAGATGGACTCTAATGATTTAATCCATTCTTCTGCTATTGCCGGATCAGTGCTTCCCATGAATCCAGGAGGATTCAGACGTCGAAAGCGATCATATACATCTGTTTGAACATGCCCTTGTCTGGATTTCATGGCTTGTGCGTGTGCCTGCTCATGAATAGTCCGTTGCATCTCAAGTAATTGTTGTATCTGCTCCCCATGGGCTTTCGCTTGTTGTTGGAGCAGTTGAGCAAAATCATCTACAGGTCATGGTGCACTGCCCTTACCTTCGACTGCTGGGGCCTTACCCTTAGATGACTCTCCTTCATGTACATTGCGTTTAGGTGGCGTGGTCTTTTATCTTAACCTACATATAGGTCACGTAGAAACACATAACTTAGCATAAACTATGGGATACAAAGATACTTACTTGCCGAGTTTCTCATGTATGGATGAAGTGCAATGTCTTCCCTCTCGAAAAACCGTAGGCTCTGATACCATTCTAAAATGTCACACTTTTACTCTATACTTGACATGATGACCATAATCAAAATAGGATTTGAATGATATATCTATATTATGAAACAATTTAAACAAGGAACATCAATATGACGATTTATAAAAAATTTTGCAAGATGTCGCTATATTTTGAATACACCAACACTCAAGCAACAATAACAATATGTAGTACACCAACACTCAATCAACAATAACAATATGTACATATAATCTTATCCTTATATACAAACATATTCTGTATCCTTATACACATAGACATACACTTTGTAAAACTTGTTTCAAACCTTGACATTAATTCATTAGAATACATATGCGGAAGCTATATAATAAGACGTCCTGGTTCTTGTCGAGGTGAGGCACGTCACAAGCATCCATTGGCAAACAGGCATCCTATATTTCTTCATTACCTGATCCTGTAATACATGAGCTACGTGAGTTTATAAAACTCAATAAGTTGTCACTTATACGTATCAATATGCGTAGAAGGAACATACATATCAAGTCGTGATCAACAATAAATCTTTAAACCATGTCACACTATAGCATATATTTATGTTCATTTTTGTTCTTGAACCTCATTAGTTGACCTATACTACCGTGCTTGTTTTATTATATAGCTACTACTGTGTTGGACGTCAGGGAGTACCTTTGGAAACTCCACGCCCCATGAACATATATCGGCCAATAGGTTTGGTGGACTTAAAACCGCCCATGATGTCAACAAGCTCTATATCATGTAAAAATCAATCTTTTTCTTTTCATGTTCATGACATAGCACCCATCTTCAATATTCATGAGTTCCTTTCATATTTAATTCATAACAATGGAAAATGGTGCTATGTTTTCATCAATAAACATACTAACAATGTACATATATCAATAATCAATGAGAAGTATTTGAAATCATAATATTACTCATGTATTAATTCAAGAACATGCCAACTTACAGTCCACGTGTACGAATACTGGTTTGAGACGATGTTTATCAGTCCTGTGCTGTCAAATACATCAATAATTCAGTTACTATGTTTATAATAGGTGAAAGCTACTCTTCTACACGTACAACAACTAAAAGAGAAGAAAACTTACACCCTTAGAAACTCCTTGTGATGGACAACTTAATTCTAACTTCAAAATGATGAAAGGAATGAAGAAAGGAGCTTTTGGGAGGAAGATTTCTTGTTTTGCTTCGTGCTCTTGCTGTAAATGAAGTGGGGAATGGTAGGAATGCTTGGAAAAGTCGATACTTATCTTTTTATACATGAGGTGCCCAGGCGGACGTCTTTTACTGCTCGGGCGAGGAACTCTTGGCAAAATTTTTGAGCAGGTCCTCCCGGGCGGACATTCTCTTCGGCCCGGGCGAGCAGCTTTCGGCACTGCACACTATTTCATCACAAATCGCTCCACAAACGTTTCTTTCTTCCATGATCTGAAAAAGTGGTAAACATGAAAGTTGTAGTCCTATGTCGTGGCATGAATCTCCAACTAGTTTCATGTCTTTTAGAGGTATGAGTAAAACGTTATGCTTATTCTCCCAACATGTGTCAGTGAAAGAATGACGATATACACGATACAATTCAGGGCACTTTTGGCTTGTCTTTCACAATGGTTTTGACAAAACCCGAAACATGAAAGTTATAGTATTATATCTTAGCTTTCTAATGGTTATGGCCTCACATAATTTGGATAAATATTCTAATCATTGTGCTAAAACCCGTAAAAACTGCCCTATTTTCATCTCATTTCCTACCAATTTCATTACACTACTTCTACCTATACATCTTACTATCACTATTTAGACACATATTCATTCTCAATACATCATGGACAATCTAGAAATCATATTCAATCTCAATATCGATACCTAAATCAACATTTAAACCAGAATGAGCTAAATAACTACATATTACATGACATAAACGCATTATTATCATTTGCACGAGTAACCGGGCATTACATATTTATAGAACTTATCTTGAAATAATCCAAAAATAAATACATCATTACATACATCATCACACACTAATTTTCAATATTTAGAACTCTTATTTTCAACATTCATTAATTTCAACTCTTTATTTTCAACAAATTCTTTATTTTCAACACTTCCCATTGTGATGATAATCATGATACAATGATTGTCTTTAATACATGTTTTTATACTGTCTCGTTAAAAACTTTAATAGGAAAAACTCATTGGGATAAAACCCATAGTAAGGGAAAAAGAGTACAGTCACGTAAACTCCCCCTCATGTTAACACGAACGATTCTTCACAAATTTCATAGATTGCGCATCCCAATGTTATATATGCTTTCTGAATATTGTCTTAGGAAGTGCCTTTTTGAAGAGATCTGATTAGTTTTTACTTGATTGAATGTAACAAATATCAATATCTTTATTCTTCTCAAGCTCTTGGGTGAATGTGAAGAATTTAGGAAGAATATGTTTGGTTCTGTCGCTTTGTATGTATCCTTCATTCATTTGAGCAATATATACAACATTATCTTCATATATTATCACACGATTCTTGACGAATGATAATCCGCATGAGATTTGGATATGTTCGGTCATTGATTTTATCCACACACATTCACGACTTGTTCATGTAGTGCAATAACCTCGATGTGATTTGATAAAGTTGTTACAAGTGTTTGTTTCTGTCAACGCCAAGAAATTGCAGTGCCTCCACGAGTAAATACATATCCGATTTGGAAACGTACCCTGTGTGGATCAGATAAATACCCAGCATCGGCATAACCAATTATGATTTGATCGGTATCTTTTGAATACAAAATTCACAAGTTTGTCGTTCATTGTAGATAACAGAATATATGTTTAATTCCGTTCCAGTGTCTTTTTGTTGGGTATGAGCTAAATCTTGCCAATAAATTTACAGTAAAAGATATATCAGGTCTTGGGCAATTTGCAAGATACATAAGGGCACCAATAATTCTTAGATATGGTATTATGGACCAAGAATAACTTCATCATCTTCACATGGACGGAATGGAGCCTTTTCTATGTTTAATTATCTAACAACCATTGGAGTACTTAAATGATTTGATTTATCTATATTAAAACATTTAAAGACTTTTTCTGTATAATTTGACTGGTGAACAAATATTCCACATTATTTTTGTTCAATTTGCAAACCCAGACAATACTTTGTTTTTTCAAGGTCTTTCATTTCAAATTCTTCCTTCAACGACACAACTTCTTGAATTTCCTTATTCGTTCTAATGATGTTTAAATCATTAACATATACAACAATAACTATGTATCCGGATGTTGTTTTCTTAATGAAAACACAAGGGCATATTGAATTGTTTATATATATCTTTTTCATTAAGTGTTCACTTAGGCGATTATACCACATTCGGTAGGATTACTTTAACTCATATTGTGGGGCCCTCAACTCCTAATTGTTATTACAAGGCAATTTGATTAGGGTTAATTAATGACAGCAGAAAACAAATTTAAATTTTCTTTACAATGAGCCAAAAATACATTATTTGAATACAAAAAATAGTATTTCATATAATATCATAAAATATGCCCACACATAATTAACATCAACTACATAAAAACAACTTATATCCTCGGGACATGCCCCGATATATAGATACATATATATACTGGGAAAAACATAAAACCTCAGCTCAAACTGAAACGTCTCGCTCGTTTTTAAAATTCTACTGACATTTTTTTTAATAAAAGCTTCGCAACTTCAAAATGACATTTAAAAATGATCTTAAATATTTGACAATAAAAATAGCGCAGTTTTAAAATTTTCAAACTCCTCCAAAATCAAACGTAAACGAATAAAAATCTTAAAGTCATCAACGTATAAAAACATTCATCTCCTTTCAATTTCATAAATCATAATGCGGAAAACATGCGGTCCTCGGGTCGTGTCGCTGCACCAGGCTTGCTTAATCAGAGTTCGGCACCTCCAGTCTCCTCATCATTAAGCTCACCTGCATCACACATGCCTAGTGAGTCTAAAGACTCAGCACACCTGTACCATGAATAACAAATACATATACAGGCACACAGCAGTGAAAAATATCATATTCAACATATCTTTAATGAACTAAAAAAACAACAGTGAAAAATAGCATAATCAACATACATTTCATGAGCTTAAAAACATGAACATAAGCGTGTTGTGTAAAATCGTAACGTTTCAAATCATGTCTCATCATGTTATCATATCGTATGCGTAACTACGACCTGTCAAAACATGGTAATAGCATGTATCATCGTATCATCATATACGTGTTAAAATCTTAATTTGAATTCAGTTCATTAGTTGTGACTTTCGTATCAGCTCAATCGTATCAGCTCTATCGATGGATCCATCTATAAACACCGTGGTACCCGGTGGCGGGGGACATCAGCGACAGCATTACCCGCCCACTGAGCTCGGGACTCAGATCATCATATCTCATATCATCGTATACATATACATCGTCAGTCACAACCAAATCACATGCTTCAAAAATATCAATATTTTCATCACTTAATAAAAACATTCATATGCGTAACTTTTCCTTTAAACCAAGCATACAACGTATTCATCATAATTGCGTAAAATCATAAAAATGATGCATAAACATTTAAAATATCATATATATTTGTGCTCAGGGCGCTGTCACGACCAAAATCTCACCTCAGGTGCAAAATGATCATTTTGCCCCTAGAAACCCAAAAATTTTCATTTCACCCCTGGACCTCTAAAATTGACCCGAAGCTTACCAAACTTCTTAAAATATCCCAAAACATATTTAAAAGTATTCCTAGACGTAAACTCGAGCCAAATTCACAACTTAATCGATTAGTTTTAAAACCTGGACCAGAGTCCCGGCTTTAACCCGAATCGACTCAAAAGTAAACCAAAAATTTCTCAAATTTTTACCACACCTACTAGACACTTAAGAGTCCTAAACCCCAACAATTCCAGCCCCTAAACTCACGAGGCAAACCTCTAACAGTTGCTGGAAAGTTGCTGGAAAATCGTAACTTCCCTACTCCAAACCCGAAATGACCCATTCGCATCTTAGCGCTTCCCTGCTCGCACCAGCCACAACCCAACCTAATAGGGACCAAGACAAGACCCTAATGGACCTACCAGACCCACGCCCAGGCCCCATCCAAGCCGCTAACCTCTAAGAACCGTGAATCACCAAGGATCTCCTACCGCGGCTAACCCATCTCACCCTTGCTCGGTTGTTCGTTCCCTCCTTTCCAGCGTGGCTCGAGCCATTCCAGACCCTGACTCAGACCCACCAGGGTCTGGTCCAGGGCTGGAGAAGGCCCTCGCTCAACTGGCGTGGCAGAAAGAAGGACCGAACCCCTGCACTAACCTCCCGATCTGCACAGCCCTTCACGCTGCCAACCAAACCCGATCACTTCCCATTCCAGTGCCTACGCCTCACACTCCCGCTCTGTACAGAATCTTAACAGCCTTATACAACAGCCCTTGCACCACATATCAGAAATCGTGAGTAGCAATTATGAGAAATGCATGTCAAAGATGAAAAACCGAAAAGAATTCTTCCTGCTCAAGGACCGATCAAATAGTTTCACACATCAGGTATATATATACGTGAATGATGCAGCAAAGGGGATACAAAGCATGCCTTAAATGATGCACACACACGAGGGACCCGAGATGAAGGCCGAAGGAACTTCTTTGCAAGAACAAGTGGAAAACCGATGATGGTGCTCTGAATGGGGTGTCGGCTGGTACAAAGTTTAGGTTTAGGGTAAATGGTGTTTAAGGGTTAATTAAATAGATAAAATATTAGTTAATGTGCCTAAATTGTTTAATTAAAGATTAAAAAGATAATTAAGCCCTATAAACTCAAAAGTAGGCCCATTAAGCCCAAACCCACCCCCGAAAAATATTTCGTGTTGAAAAGATTTTGAAAGTAATAGTCGAACCATTAAAAACTCCCCCGATTTAATAAAATTTGCGTAACATAAAAAATTAAAATCCTGCGGATAAAAATACCCAAAAATTCCCATTTTTTGAAAAATACACTTAAAAACGATTTAACTTAATTTATAAAAATAAATCGTGTAATGAAATAATTTTCTTGAAAATTCTCCTGTTTCCGATCCTCGTTCGAACGTGAAATGCACATAGAAACCCTAATGCGTGAACTTTTAAAATTTCATGGATTAAATCCTATCATGCATGAATTATGCATAGAATGCATAAAAATAATTAAACACAAATTAATGAAATAAACATGCATTTAATGCTTTAAAAAAATTTAATAAAATACCAAAGAAATTTAATAATTTGCATGCATGTGGTTCACGTGGACCTTCAAATTTTTGGGACGTTACACAAACTGTGACTCTCTTAAGAAGCACCCTCTCCGGCTTCCTGATATCCTGAAGTACCTGTCATTGTCCACATATAAAGACAACAAGAGCCCCCTCTGGGGTGAGCAAAGCTCAGTCTGAAACAACCACAATATATACCATAAATATCAAAACAATGATATATGGTATGTAATGCATGTATGTTGTGGAGGTATCAGGTCAAATGCCCATCCACTGAGCACATGTCAGAATCAACCGAATCGCTATCAAATCAATGCTCGAGCTGGCACAGCGGCCTCAATCATGGATACTCGTATGATAGCGTCGACAAAGTACCATCAAATCCAAAATCTCAATCAATCATCGAGGCCACTAATGACTATGCTTTAAGGGCCACATAATGCCAAACATAGCATTGTGTTCACAAACCCCAGAATCAAATCAAATCATATCAAGGTATCCAAGGATCATAGCTCAACGTGTATGTCATGTATGCCACATCAACTCAACAAATAAGGCATATTGACACATATTCTCAGTCAAATCAATCAAATATAATATCATTTGATACAGATACTTGTCGTATGTTACTCGATCGCAACATAACTCAAATCTTCGTTTCCAAATGATGTAACTTGAAGATTTCAGTATAAAATTCTCTTTACATCAATAACACATTCATTTCAATCAATAACATCGTTCAAAATCAACAATATAAGTTTCAAATATCTTTTGAAACTTCTAAAATTCATATGAAATCAAAATCATAATATAATTCAATTCTGACTTCAAAACTTAGTTTCTTGTCGGTTGTTTTATCACATACATAGATCTTGACTTCAAATACATGCTATTCCAGCACTTTAATAATTAGATCTGCTGAAACTAGAAGAAACTTACCTCAAAAGAAAGCTCTCGGCCCGAGGATTCCAAATATACAATTAGTTTCGTGTTTGGATAGTGTATCGAGGTGATTTGGTATGATATAAATCAATTTATTTCGCTTGTCTTTGAAGTTTCAGATGGAAATGAACAAAAGGTTGAAAAGGAACTCATTCTTATCCCCCACCGCTTCCGCGCTCGGGCGGTAACATCTCGCGCTCGGGCACGAGGTGTTCTGTCCCTGAATACAATTTGTGCCGCGCTCGAGTGGTAAAATGTCGCGCTCGGGCACGGAGTGTTCTTCCCTCCGGGTGTTCATTGTACCGCGCTCGGGCGGTAACATTTCGCACTCGGGCACGGGATGTTCTGTCCAACATTCTCGAATCCGAATTAACAAAAGTGATCAACATAAAAGTTGTGGATCTACGTCTTAGCTTTCGTTTGCCACTAACCTCACTCAATTTGGATATCAGATGCGAGAGTTATGGTCATTCTCCTAACATGTGTCAGTGCAGAAACTTAAATGCACACGTTACATTTTGGGATGATTTTGCCCCTATTTTCAAATGGATTTGGACAAAACTCAAAACATGAAAGTTTTAGTACTATGTATTAGATTTTCAATGAAATTGGTTTCATTTCATTTGAACTAATACTCATATAATTATGCTGAAAACCGTAAAATGTGTCACTTTTCGATTGCGGTTCAGCATACCATTCAAATACAAATCAATTACTATTCAATTATTTCATTATCACAAACACATTTCTTACTTTCATCATCAATAATATACGTTATACACGTCATCACATAATAATCTCATGAACTACCACTTTTGTCTCTTCAAATGCATCTGATATTTGATTTGCTATTCTTTGCAAGTGCACGATTTGTTGTACATCTTTTTCACCTTGTTAATTCTTGGATCCAGGTGTAACAATGATAATGTATACCATGTAATTTTCTTTTAGATATGTTGGAACTTTTCAAGTTCGCAATCTTGATTTTGATGTTAACAAAACTTGTTAATTTGTGTTACTAATAATCTACCTTAATGTGCAGAAGCTAGGATCAGTCACGAGCTATTTACATCGCTAACTGAAGACCTAACTGATCGCACAAACTGAATCAGTCTAACAGTTACGTAAACTAAGGAGTCCAGTTGATTGTCCAGTTGATAGGTGGTTCAGCAGGAGAACCTCAGAATCCTGGCCAGCCGAAGGAGTGTTCAACTGATGAAGAAACCCAGCCGATCAATTCAATTGAACGAGAGTGAAATCAGTTCAACTGACGAGTCAACTGATTTCACCAGCCCAACTGAAGATCAGTTTAGCTGACCAGTCCGAAGCACAAGTCAGAATCTTTCAGTTATAGATGAATACAAACTCTTTCAGTGGATTCCAGCTGTGCGTGAAGGTACAAAGCCATTGTCCAATCAAAGGATAATAATGGACGTTTCATAAGAGCATTAAAGACAAAACGTTTCAGAATAGCAATCGAAAAGTCGAGACACAAAGTCCAAGAAACAGATTCAAGATGCAACGGATACAATAAATGAGTCTCACTGTACGATCAGTTTTTCCCGCCTATATATAGAGAAGATGAGTGTGGACTCAAGAAGAAGAAATAAAAACAAGCTAAAACACAAATAAGAGAGTAAAGAAAGGGCACGCACATTGCAAATCAACTTTCAGAAGCAATCAGCCCAGAGGGACACTTCAACGTGTTATGAGCTTAGTATAGAAGCCTATATCCCTCAGTGTGTGAGAACATACCTATTCAGTTCATACAAACAAAAACACTCTCAACCACCCAAATACCGTCTTGCACAAAGACGTTAAACTTGTGTATGTAGCCTTTGATACATAGACATTAAAGAAGTGTTGGCTGGAAGGTGCTGCCTTTAGTCGTAGCTAGGAGTTCAGTTTAGGCAGTAGTGTAAGTCCTAGTTCAGTGGGTTTGTACAAATAGTTGTATAAATCAAAATCTTCTAGTGGATCCTACCCGTGGTGGTAGAAGGGGTGACATATGAGCAATTGAAGTCTCCAAACATCCATAAACATATCTTGTGTATTTAACTGATTAACTGCTGTTTTCAAATTGTTTTGATCAGTTAAAGTATCCGTCAGTTCAGTTGTCACCATAACTGAACTAAAAAATGCAAAAACTAGTCTAGTCTTTCTTAGTTATTCAGTTTACATAAGTTAAAATGTTTTCTAATAACAATCTTCTTCAAGAAGGATTACTTCGAGTTTCTTCCGCTTGGTTTTAAACCAAACTCTTAATATTATTAGAACACGAGCTATTGCAGCTCATTGGAGAATATAGTGTTTGAAATTCCTTCGAAGGCACTAGCACACTCGACCCTTTAGTTGGTATCAGAGCGGGTTGTTCTAAGAAGAACATTTGAAGAAAACTGTGTTTTAAATTTTGTTACTTTAAAATATTGTTGAAAGCTATTTAAAAATATTTCATACAATTTTAAAAACTATTTGAAAATATTTATATGTCGTTCTTTAGCAAAGACTTGAGAGGATTGGCACTGCAACTAACGTTGTAGCCACTTCTCTAGATTCTTAGCTTTGGGATTTTAATCAGCCTGTGGCGGACTAAGAATCATCTGCAAAGATGCACAACTAAACTGCTAGAGCAAGAATTTATTTGCAAGCCTATCAGGTCAGCTGTTCTTCAGATGAAACTCATCCATGTTGGGATGTTGGTCGATTTAATCACCAGCTGAATTCCACGTGAGCTTAGTCAGAGTATGCTCGATCAGTTGTGTAAGCACAGAAGTCAAGTTCAAGGCAGTTTAACTCGTTGCTCTAGCAAATTGAATTCAAAATCGATAAAGCATTTCAAGCAATCAAGCAACCAGTTGATGATATATCAAATTCTGTCGCATAAACCAACTGATATATGATGTTGTTCAAATTATGCTATTGTTGTAGCAATTTTTCCTTTTCAACTGATGTATGTACTTAGATTTAAATATAAGGAAATTTATTTAATAAACATCATGTTTGTTCAGCTGTGTTTCGTTGCGACTGAATGGATATTTCCAGATCTCTTGTCTACATTGCTAGAATGATTATCACCTCTGAATGAATGACTAGATAAATATCTTTCAAATACGGGTTTTCAATTCAGTCTCTGAGGGGGAGTTTTTCTTTTACCCTAAAAATGAAAATCGGTATTCAATCAGTTTTAAAATTCAGTTGTTGGGAAGAATTTTTTTTCAACTGAAAAGTGCTTTCTTAGTTCTTTTAATTCAGTTTTGAAGGGGGAAGTTTTTTTTTTTTCTAAATGGTTTTCAAAACTTCTTTAATTCAGTTCTTGAGGGGGAGCTTTTAACGATGTTTGAATGTACTAACACTTGAACTGAATATATTGTGCTTAACTGGTCAAGTTTTGTGATCATCGAAAAGGGGGAGATTGTTGGAACTTTCAAGTTCGCAATCTTGATTTTGATGTTAACAAAACTTATTAATTTTTGTTACTAATAATGTAACGACCCGAAAATCAGACTACGTATAAGCCATGCATAATTATTACTATTTAAATTTAAAAATGATTTATATATATATATATATATATATATATATGAAGGGTCTAATTCATTTTGATATTTGACAAGTCATAACTATTTATTTTAAATGCAAAAGTTTAGTTTTATCTTTTCAGTTAAATACGCGAGGACGGACCGGAATTTGGAAATTAGAAATAAGATTAATAATAAGAAAAATATTCCTAAATTTAATCTAAGTCAAGGAATAATTTAATTTAAAGAAAAAGAATGTTTTAGGATTTATTAAATTAATTGGAGTCAAGTTAGTAAATAAATCCTATTAGGTTCAATATTTAATTAAAGTTTAAATTAAAATATGTAAACAAGTGTGGATAAATTAATCTAGGTATAATATAGTCAAGAAATTAAACATAGCATTTAAATACTTAAATTTGAATCCATGCAAGACCATGCAAGAGTTTATAATAAATTAAATTAAAATTTACTAAAATATATAATGGGGGTGTTTAAAACCATAAACATTTAAAAGACTAGATTTAAACAACATTGTACATGCAATATTAGTAACAATCTAGTCAACTCATAAACCATTTCAAAAGTTTGGTAACTCCCCATTCAAGACACTTCTAAATGGACATCAAGGTGAATTAATTCCCTCATTTTAATTCTTTAATTAGTAATAAAATTCAAATACAATAATACACCTTAATTCTTCCTCAATGCAACGTGCTAGCAAATAAAAGAGAACATGCTACAAAAGTGAGAAAAGAATCGGCTAAAAAGGAGAGAAGGAAACAATTCAAATTCTATTCAACTTCTTCACTTGTAACCCTCACCTCAATGCAATTCATGACTCATTTAACACCTCTAATATCGTTCATCTTCATTGCCTAGTCTTTCTTCTCCCATTTACTCAAAAATATCAGAAAGAACAAGCAGCTGAAATCGTGAAAACAGCACAGGAAAAAAAAAGAAAGGAAATCCAACTCCGGCTCCGCCGCTCGTCTTCGTCGTATTGATTTGTTTTGTGTCAAAACAAATTTCAGGCATGTATATATTGTTTCTTTTCTCTTCAATCAAGTCCGATAGATATTTTTAAACCATTATATAACCATGATTCAAGCAATATATCGAAATTGACAGCAAGTTCTAAAGTAAAAATCTGCACAGATTTTTCTATTATCTTTTGGTTCAACTTCACGGTTTGGTTGCTTTTGTGGATTACAGGTAGTTGTTCGATTTCAGGCACTCAAGGCTGCTTCTAGACATGATTTAGAGTATGTTAGGGTGTTATTGGTTCTTTGGTTTGAGTCCATACAATTTGAACAAGGCATGACAGCAACTATTTTCCATAAACTACAGAATTGTATTCAATATTCTGTCATGTGGGTGTTTAGGGTGGTGTTCGAATCCTGGCTGTCCTTGGGGCTGTAGCCATGGTTAGAACTCTCCCTTATCATGTCTAGGACGTGACCAAGTCATTCCTTCCATGTTTAGTTCACGGTTTATCAGATTTTTTTTTTACAGCAACATAGCATACATCCCACAGTTTTCAAAGTTCTGAAATTTTGGGTGAGTACACTTCGGTTTTGGTGTGTTGGATGGATTGTGGGTGGCTTCTAGCCCATAGCCATGGTTCATACAACACTCCATCATGTCTAGATCGAGCCATGGTTGATCAAATGGCCACTGGAACGTCACAAGACAACCAAATATTTCATTTCATCACACTACACAGCAAGTGATGCTCTCGGTATGGAGCTGTGAGTGTCCTAGTTGTTTGCTTGGGTTGTGGTTGGCTTTTAGCCCTTAACCATGGTCCAAGCCATGCATTAGAATGTTGGTAAGAGTCTCTGCTTGGTGGTTCAAGTCCACTTCCATTTGTTTCAGAGTTTCACCCCGAAACAGCAACATAGCTGCTGCTGCAATTTCATTCTTTGACAGCAACTGTGAGTCCGGTTCAGAAGGCTTGTGTGAGTTCTTGGTTGGCTTTTAGCCTATGGCCTTGGACTGGACACTACCTTAATGAGTTAGGAAAGTCATGTTTTTGGCCGTTTGTGATTTGGTCGAGTTTAGAGGTCGTATGAGAATTTACGGTGAAAGGTGCCAAAATGACTCTCGAAAGAGTGTTTTATGTTTTTG
This sequence comes from Primulina huaijiensis, assembly GCF_012295235.1. Lineage (NCBI taxonomy): Eukaryota > Viridiplantae > Streptophyta > Magnoliopsida > Lamiales > Gesneriaceae > Primulina > Primulina huaijiensis. Next base: position 10,791,330 of record NC_133318.1, read on the forward strand.
GATTCCTTTCACCCATTTTCGTGTTTTACAGTTATAATGCATATTTTTCAGTATGTTTGGAGTATTTTTAATCATGGTTAAACGTCGGTTTAATGTTGATTCGGTTTGGTACGAAACCATGTTTAAAAATCAAGTTGTTGGTCCGAATTGTCTTGTTTTGGCTCTAGTGTTAAGTTTTGGTCAAGATAATATTATTTGCATGTGTCACATATTAGAATTAGGTTGCAGCAAGCCTGGAAGCGATCCAACTCATCCGGAAAAAAAAAATAAGGTTATAATTATATTACGTGCATAAAAATATAAAATGTTTATTTTTGAGATATATGCTATATGTCTTGTGGCCACCTTATGCTTATGGGTTTGGAAGTCGGTAGGCGCAACCGAGGACCTCTCCACCCGGTGACTTACGACCGGTTATGATTATGTATGGGTACGGACATCCAGTCCAAGGGCTGTGATTGATCTCTACCGCCCAGTATACTGTGGTTTAGTCTGATCAGGCGCTTACGTTATGTTATGGGCCACTTGCTTAGAAACATTATCTCTACCAGAAAATTATGATATGACATGACAGAGCTCTATTGAGCAAAGCTTTTACGTATGATTTTCAGATATGCACGTAGTTATAATTATTCATGATACGATTTTCACCATGCGCTTTACGATACTATATTTTTACGTTGCATGCGATTTTATGATATATTTACTTGTTATTCACGATATATACATGTTGAGTCTTTAGACCTACTAGACTTGATTGTTGTAGGTACTGATGAGGTCGAGACGGAGGGCGTAGACCAGTGAGCGATCTTGTGGCAGCAGTAGTATACCCGAGGACCTCATGTTTTAATTTATGCACATTTTATTATTCAAACTCAGTTTTAATACGTTGGATTATTTTTAAATTGTTGTTTTAAAACAATATTTGCTTCCGCTGTTTTTTTAAAGTTAAAATTATTTGCATTTTTATTTTATAAATTGGGCAAGTTATTTATTTATTTAGAAAATTTTTAATAATTCCGCAAAATTATGAATACGAAATACGGGCCTTTACAGTTGGTATCAGAGCCTATGATCTTGTAAAGGGTTGTACTACTACTGCTCTCGAGAAGCTCATGAAGTCACGTCTTCGGTTTGTAAGTTTTTACATTTACGTATTTTATTTAAAGCATGAATTATTTTAACAGAATGTTTTCATGAAATATTTTACGTTCAGATTTTGATTATGCAGTATTTATTTAAATTTATAGAAATAATGTAATTATGCATGTTGGTTACGTTTGGAATTGGAAATGTCTAAGAATTCGAATATTGGGCTTTATGAGAAGTTGAAAATGATTTGACTATATTAATTTTTTAGGTCAGTAGTACTGATGTCCTCCTTATGGGTCATAAGTTAATCTTGAAAATTATGAATGCTTTTGGGACTTGTAGAATTTCTAAGAAATTATTGATGGTTCTTGGTTGCTAGTCGAGTAAATTTTTGAGGATTTCATATAAGCAATAGCGATTCGAAGACTACGACAATCTTTAGGATTATAAATGTACAATTTGAGGATTTTAAGTATCTATGAAAATGTAAGATTAATTATGAGAATTTATTTAGGATGCATGCTCTACATAGTTGGATTTAAGGATTGAATTGCAGGAATTGAGAATTTTAAAGACCTAATTGTAATTACTAATAATTTGAGGACCTAAGTGCAAAACAAAATTCTAAGGGACTATTTTCGAATTTACCAAATTTTGGGGATTAAATTTTGAGTTCGAGAATTTAAAAGTTTAATGAGGTAAAGATGGAAAATTTTATGGGGACAATAATGCAAATTTCGAAGAGTTATAGGACCAAAATGTAAATTTGGAGAACTGTAAGGGCCAGATTGCAATTTTCAAAATTTTTAAGGATTAAATGCGAACTTTTGAGGAACACTTGGGATTTTGAGTATTTATAGAAATGTAAGACGTGTTATGGGAATTAATTTTGGGTTTAATAAACTTAAGGCTATTGAACCTTATGATACGGGAAATCTATAAAATGAAATTGGGAATACTGAGAACTCATGGGTAATTGTGGAATTTTCGAGATTTAAAAAAAAAAAATTCTTGAGATGAGAATTGAAAGGTTTAAATGATAAGAATTTTCGGTAATTTAAGCTTGGAAAGATGATTAGAACCTCGAAATAGCTGGATTATAATGTTATAAGGAATGACAATCAAGGACACTGTAGGATGAATAAATCTTGGGCTTGAAAATTTAAGCGTTGGTGATATAACGTCGTGGCAAATTAAGAATTTAAAGTGACGACAAGTTAAAGTAAAAATTTATCGGTTAGCTAAGTTATAAGAGTAAACATTGAGTTAGCGAATTTTTTTGGGAATTTAAGTTTGATGTGTCGTAAGTTTTAACCAGGATCTTAACAGTTAAAATTATACCTTTGGGGGAATTTGATTTTTCTAGAAAGTTGAGTATGATGGATGGTTAGGTTACTCGATAGACGCATGTAAGAATTGAATTAGACACCTTATCTTGAGGAATTTTGAAAGTCATTAAGAAATTTGGGACTAAGCGGATATGTGGGCTGGAGTTATACTATCTAATATTATTTGGGTTGCATAAGCTTGAATTTCAAGATTTATAAGATAGGTGTTCATACATAAGTTTTGGGTGAAATAAAAACAAAAAGAGAATTAGAGGCGTTCAACATAGAGTACCAATGAACTAACATTAAGATTTTAATTGAGTAAGAAATCCGAAATCTTGATATGGGAATTTTAGAACTCTATGGGTGATATGAGCGAAGTTGAATTATTAGAGTAAGTTTATCGTTAACATGAGATAACTTATTAAGTTTTATACACTAGACANGCAAAACAAAATTCTAAGGGACTATTTTCGAATTTACCAAATTTTGTGGATTAAATTTTGAGTTCGAAAATTTAAAAGTTTAATGAGGTAAAGATGGAAAATTTTATGGGGACAATAATGCAAATTTTGAAGAGTTATAGGACCAAAATGTAAATTTGGAGAACTGTAAGGGCCAGATTGCAATTTTCAAAATTTTTAAGGATTAAATGCGAACTTTTGAGGAACACTTGGGATTTTGAGTATTTATAGAAATGTAAGACGTGTTATGGGAATTAATTTTGGGTTTAATAAACTTAATGCTATTGAACTTTATGATACCGGAAATCTATAAAATGAAATTGGGAATACTGAGAACTCATGGGTAATTGTGGAATTTTTGGGATTTAAAAAAAAAATTTCTTGAGATGAGAATTGAAAGGTTTAAATGATAAGAATTTTCGGTAATTTAAGCTTGGAAAGATGATTAGAACCTCGAAATAGCTGGATTATAATATTATAAGGAATGACAATCAAGGACACTGTAGGATGAATAAATCTTTGGCTTGAAAATTTAAGCGTTGGTGATATAACGTCGTGGAAAATTAAGAATTTAAAGTGACGACAAGTTAAAGTAAAAATTTATCGGTTAGCTAAGTTATAAGAGTAAACATTGAGTTAGCGAATTTTTTGGAGAATTTAAGTTTGATGTGTCGTAAGTTTTAACCAGGATCTTAACAGTTAGAATTATACCTTTGGGGGAATTTGATTTTTCTAGAAAGTTGAGTATGATGGATGGTTAGGTTACTCGATAGACGCATGTAAGAATTGAATTAGACACCTTATCTTGAGGAATTTTGAAAGTCATTAAGAAATTTGGGACTAAGCGGATATGTGGGCTGGAGTTATACTATCTAATATTATTTGGGTTGCATAAGCTTGAATTTCAAGATTTATAAGATAGGTGTTCATACATAAGTTTTGGGTGAAATAAAAACAAAAAGAGAATTAGAGGCGTTCAACATAGAGTACCAATGAACTAACATTAAGATTTTAATTGAGTAAGAAATCCGAAATCTTGATATGGGAATTTTAGAACTCTATGGGTGATATGAGCGAAGTTGAATTATTAGAGTAAGTTTATCGTTAACATGAGATAACTTATTAAGTTTTATACACTAGACATAATTAAGCATTGATGATACTTAAGAATGCGACATTTGTTTCAATGAGGAAAGTCCAGAGTTTTAGGCCTCAACTATATTGTAATTGGAAAGAAAATGGTTCAAGCATATAATATAATTGGGACTTGAAGGGCTTTAAAATATTGGTAGAAGGTCGATGTTGTATAATTGGGTTTTATGGATTAACGTTATTTGAGGTTTAAGATTTACAACAATTTTATATTGGGGTATACTCGTAAATAGTTAAGTTATATAAGTTTGGGCTGTAAGATAAAGATTCGATTCAAGGATCTTAGACTAATTTTGTTATGGAGCTGAGATAAGATTTAACTTTTAAGTGTATCACCGAGGATAGAAGTTGATCAGTAACCTTTGGTGCTAAGAGTCTTTAAGTAGAACTGCGTAAATGCTAATGTAATAGGTCGTTAAACATTACGGGTATAGTATAAGGAAGGTAATACATGATAAGTTTGAACCACTAATTCTAATATTGGGAACGATGAGAAAAGTCAGAATTCGATGTCATAGTAAAGTAAAGCTAAGTTACCATAAGTCGTTTTAAGTTGCGATTTGCAAATGAGATTTTTGGTAGGCAATCTAATTAGGATTGAAGAAACGGAAGGACATCCTATGACATAATTTTTATCAGAGTAGCGCAGCGGTAGCGTGGATTGTTGGGATAATAGACTTAAGAATCTAAACTTTTGGATTATCGAGGATTAGCGAATTTAGGGGACGAAATTCAATTTAAGGGGGGGAAGATTGTAACGAACCGAAAATCAGTCTACGTATAAGCCATGCATAATTATTACTATTTAAATTTAAAAATGATTTTTATATATATACATATATATGAATGGTCTAATTCATTTTGATATTTGACAAGTCATAACTATTTATTTTAAATGCAAAAGTTTAGTTTTATCTTTTCAGTTAATACGCGAGGACGGACCGGAGTTTGGAAATTAGAAATAAGATTAATAATAAGAAAAATATTCCTAAATTTAATCTAAGTCAAGGAATAATTTAATTTAAAGAAAAAGAATGTTTTAGGATTTATTAAATTAATTGGAGTCAAGTTAGTAAATAAATCCTATTA